>NW_026614392.1:0-71018 GCF_020520425.1 Spinacia oleracea | reverse complement strand
AAGAAAGGTAAGCAAGGGCACGACATGGCCCAAGCAAGGCAAGCATGACCCAAGAAAGGTAAGCAAGGGCACGACATGGCCCAAGCAAGGCAAGGCATGACCCAAGAAAGGTAAGCATGACCCAAGCAAGGCAAGGCATGACCCAAGAAAGGTAAGCAAGGGCACGACATGGCCCAAGCAAGGCAAGCGACCCAAGAAAGGTAAGCAAGGGCACGACATGCCCAAGCAAGGCAAGGCATGACCCAAGAAAGGTAAGCAAGGGCACGACATGCCCAAGCAAGGCAAGCATGACCCAAGAAAGGTAAGCAAGGGCACGACATGGCCCAAGCAAGGCAAGCATGACCAAGAAAGGTAAGCAAGGGCACGACATGGCCCAAGCAAGGCAAGGCATGACCCAAGAAAGGTAAGCAAGGGCACGACATGGCCCAAGCAAGGCAAGGCATGACCAAGAAAGGTAAGCAAGGGCACGACATGGCCAAGCAAGGCAAGCATGACCCAAGAAAGGTAAGCAAGGGCACGACATGGCCCAAGCAAGGCAAGGCATGACCCAAGAAAGGTAAGCAAGGGCACGACATGGCCCAAGCAAGGCAAGGCATGACCCAAGAAAGGTAAGCAAGGGCACGACATGGCCAAGCAAGGCAAGGCATGACCCAAGAAAGGTAAGCAAGGGCACGACATGGCCCAAGCAAGGTAAGCATGACCCAAGAAAGGTAAGCAAGGGCACGACATGGCCCAAGCAAGGCAAGGCATGACCCAAGAAAGGTAAGCAAGGGCACGACATGGCCCAAGCAAGGCAAGGCATGACCCAAGAAAGGTAAGCAAGGGCACGACATGGCCCAAGCAAGGTAAGCATGACCCAAGAAAGGTAAGCAAGGGCACGACATGGCCCAAGCAAGGCAAGGCATGACCCAAGAAAGGTAAGCAAGGGCACGACATGGCCAAAGCAAGGCAAGGCATGACCCAAGAAAGGTAAGCAAGGGCACGACATGGCCCAAGCAAGGCAAGGCATGACCAAGAAAGGTAAGCAAGGGCACGACATGGCCCAAGCAAGGAAGCATGACCCAAGAAAGGTAAGCAAGGGCACGACATGGCCCAAGCAAGGCAAGGCATGACCCAAGAAAGGTAAGCAGGGCACGACATGGCCCAAGCAAGGCAAGGCATGACCCAAGAAAGGTAAGCAAGGGCACGACATGGCCAAGCAAGGCAAGCATGACCCAAGAAAGGTAAGCAAGGGCACGACATGGCCCAAGCAAGGAAGCATGACCCAAGAAAGGTAAGCAAGGGCACGACATGGCCCAAGCAAGGCAAGGCATGACCCAAGAAAGGGCAAGCAAGAACCAAGAAGCAAGGCAAGGCATGACCCAAGAAAGGTAAGCAAGGGCACGACATGGCCCAAGCAAGGTAAGCATGACCAAGAAAGGTAAGCAAGGGCACGACATGGCCAAGCAAGGCAAGGCGACCCAAGAAAGGTAAGCAAGGGCACGACATGGCCCAAGCAAGGCAAGCATGACCCAAGAAAGGTAAGCAAGGGCACGACATGGCCCAAGCAAGGCAAGCATGACCCAAGAAAGGTAAGCAAGGGCACGACATGGCCCAAGCAAGGCAAGGCATGACCCAAGAAAGGTAAGCAAGGGCACGACATGGCCCAAGCAAGGTAAGCATGACCAAGAAAGGTAAGCAAGGGCACAGGACAGCCCAAGCAAGGCAAGGCATGACCCAAGAAAGGTAAGCAAGGGCACGACAGGCCCAAGCAAGGTAAGCATGACCAAGAAAGGTAAGCAAGGGCACGACATGGCCCAAAGCAAGGAAGCATGACCCAAGAAAGAAAGGTAAGCAAGGGCACGACATGGCCCAAGCAAGGCAAGGCATGACCCAAGAAAGGTAAGCAAGGGCACGACATGGCCAAGCAAGGCAAGCATGACCAAGAAAGGTAAGCAAGGGCACGACATGGGCCAAGCAAGGCAAGCATGACCCAAGAAAGGTAAGCAAGGGCACGACATGGCCCAAGCAAGGCAAGGCATGACCAAGAAAGAAAGGTAAGCAGGGCACGACATGGCCCAAGCAAGGCAAGCATG
Organism: Spinacia oleracea; assembly: GCF_020520425.1. NCBI lineage: Eukaryota > Viridiplantae > Streptophyta > Magnoliopsida > Caryophyllales > Amaranthaceae > Spinacia > Spinacia oleracea. The sequence goes on along the minus strand of NW_026614392.1, from coordinate 68,943 downwards.
ACCCAAGAAAGGTAAGCAAGGGCACGACATGGCCAAGCAAGGCAAGCATGACCAAGAAAGGTAAGCAAGGGCACGACATGGCCCAAGCAAGGCAAGGCATGACCCAAGAAAGGTAAGCAAGGGCACGACATGGCCCAAGCAAGGCAAGGCATGACCCAAGAAAGGTAAGCAAGGGCACGACATGGCCAAGCAAGGCAAGCATGACCCAAGAAAGGTAAGCAAGGGCACGACATGGCCCAAGCAAGGCAAGGCATGACCCAAGAAAGGTAAGCAAGGGCACGACATGGCCCAAGCAAGGCAAGCATGACCCAAGAAAGGTAAGCAAGGGCACGACATGGCCCAAGCAAGGCAAGGCATGCCCAAGAAAGGTAAGCAAGGGCACGACATGGCCCAAGCAAGGCAAGGCATGACCCAGAAAGGTAAGCAAGGGCACGACATGGCCCAAGCAAGGCAAGACCATGAACCAAAGAAAAGGTAAGCAAGGGCACGACAGGCCCAAGCAAGGCAAGGCATGACCAAGAAAGGTAAGCAAGGGCACGACATGGCCCAAGCAAGGCAAGCATGACCCAAGAAAGGTAAGCAAGGGCACGACATGGCCCAAGCAAGGCAAGCATGACCAAGAAAGGTAAGCAAGGGCACGACATGGCCCAAGCAAGGCAAGGCATGACCCAAGAAAGGTAAGCAAGGGCACGACATGGCCCAAGCAAGGCAAGCATGACCCAAGAAAGGTAAGCAAGGGCACGACATGGCCCAAGCAAGGCAAGCATGACCCAAGAAAGGTAAGCAAGGGCACGACATGGCCCAAGCAAGGCAAGCATGACCCAAGAAAGGTAAGCAAGGGCACGACATGGCCCAAGCAAGGTAAGCATGACCCAAGAAAGGTAAGGAAAGGGCACGACATGGCCAAGCAAGGGCAAGGCCCCCAGACCCAAGAAAGGTAAGCAAGGGCACGACATGGCCCAAGCAAGGCAAGGCATGACCCAAGAAAGGTAAGCAAGGGCACGACATGGCCAAGCAAGGCAAGGCATGACCAAGAAAGGTAAGCAAGGGCACGACATGCCCAAGCAAGGTAAGCATGACCCAAGAAAGGTAAGCAAGGGCACGACATGGCCCAAGCAAGGCAAGGCATGACCCAAGAAAGGTAAGCAAGGGCACGACATGGCCCAAGCAAGGCAAGCATGACCCAAGAAAGGTAAGCAAGGGCACGACATGGCCCAAGCAAGGCAAGCATGACCCAAGAAAGGTAAGCAAGGGCACGACATGGCCCAAGCAAGGTAAGCATGACCCAAGAAAGGTAAGCAAGGGCACGACATGGCCCAAGCAAGGCAAAGCATGACCAAGAAAGGTAAGCAAGGGCACGACATGGCCCAAGCAAGGCAAGGCATGACCCAAGAAAGGTAAGCAAGGGCACGACATGCCCAAGCAAGGCAAGGCATGACCCAAGAAAGGTAAGCAAGGGCACGACATGGCCCAGCAAGGCAAGGCATGACCAAGAAAGGTAAGCAGCAAGGGCACGCATGGCCCAAGCAAGGCAAGCATGACCCAAGAAAGGTAAGCAAGGGCACGACATGGCCCAAGCAAGGCAAGCATGACCCAAGAAAGGTAAGCAAGGGCACGACATGGCCCAAGCAAGGCAAGGCATGACCCAAGAAAGGTAAGCAAGGGCACGACATGGCCCAAGCAAGGTAAGCATGACCCAAGAAAGGTAAGCAAGGGCACGACATGGCCCAAGCAAGGCAAGGCATGACCCAAGAAAGGTAAGCAAGGGCACGACATGGCCCAAGCAAGGTAAGCATGACCCAAGAAAGGTAAGCAAGGGCACGACATGGCCAAGCAAGGTAAGCATGACCCAAGAAAGGTAAGCAAGGGCACGACATGGCCCAAGCAAGGCAAGCATGACCCAAGAAAGGTAAGCAAGGGCACGACATGGCCCAAGCAAGGCAAAGCATGACCCAAGAAAGGTAAGCAGACCAAGCAAGGCAAGGCATGACCCAAGAAAGGTAAGCAAGGGCACGACATGGCCCAAGCAAGGCAAGCATGACCCAAGAAAGGTAAGCAAGGGCACGACATGGCCCAAGCAAGGCAAGGCATGACCCAAGAAAGGTAAGCAAGGGCACGACATGGCCCAAGCAAGGTAAGCATGACCCAGAAAGGTAAGCAAGGGCACGACATGGCCCAAGCAAGGTAAGCATGACCCAAGAAAGGTAAGCAAGGGCACGACATGGCCCAAGCAAGGCAAGGCATGACCCAAGAAAGGTAAGCAAGGGCACGACATGGCCAAGCAAGGCAAGGCATGACCAAGAAAGGTAAGCAAGGGCACGACATGGCCCAAGCAAGGTAAGCATGACCAAAGAAAGGTAAGCAAGGGCACGACATGGCCCAAGCAAGGCAAGGCATGACCAAGAAAGGTAAGCAAGGGCACGACATGGCCCAAGCAAGGCAAGCATGACCCAAGAAAGGTAAGCAAGGGCACGACATGGCCCAAGCAAGGCAAGGCATGACCAAGAAAGGTAAGCAAGGGCACGACATGGCCCAAGCAAGGTAAGCATGACCCAAGAAGGTAAGCAAGGGCACGACATGGCCCAAGCAAGGCAAGGCATGACCCAAGAAAGGTAAGCAAGGGCACGACATGGCCAAGCAAGGCAAGGCATGACCAAGAAAGGTAAGCAAGGGCACGACATGGCCCAAGCAAGGTAGGCATGACCAAGAAAGGTAAGCAAGGGCACGACATGCCCAAGCAAGGCAAGGCAGAAGAAAGGTAAGCAAGGGCACGACATGGCCAAGCAAGGCAAAGCATGACCAAGAAAGGTAAGCAAGGGCACGACATGGCCCAAGCAAGGCAAGAAGCATGACCCAAGAAAGGTAAGCAAGGGCACGACATGGCCCAAGCAAGGCAAGGCATGACCCAAGAAAGGTAAGCAAGGGCACGACATGGCCCAAGCAAGGCAAGCATGACCAAGAAAGGTAAGCAAGGGCACGACATGGCCCAAGCAAGGTAAGCATGACCCAAGAAAGGTAAGCAAGGGCACGACATGGCCCAAGCAAGGCAAGGCATGACCCAAGAAAGGTAAGCAAGGGCACGACATGGCCCAAGCAAGGTAAGCATGACCCAAGAAAGGTAAGCAAGGGCACGACATGGCCAAGCAAGGCAAGCATGACCCAAGAAAGGTAAGCAAGGGCACGACATGGCCCAAGCAAGGCAAAGCATGACCCAAGAAAGGTAAGCAAGGACCAAGCCAAGGCAAGGCATGACCCAAGAAAGGTAAGCAAGGGCACGACATGGCCCAAGCAAGGCAAGCATGACCCAAGAAAGGTAAGCAAGGGCACGACATGGCCCAAGCAAGGCAAGGCATGACCCAAGAAAGGTAAGCAAGGGCACGACATGGCCCAAGCAAGGTAAGCATGACCCAAGAAAGGTAAGCAAGGGCACGACATGGCCCAAGCAAGGCAAGCATGACCCAAGAAAGGTAAGCAAGGGCACGACATGGCCCAAGCAAGGCAAGGCATGACCCAAGAAAGGTAAGCAAGGGCACGACATGGCCCAAGCAAGGTAAGCATGACCCAAGAAAGGTAAGCAAGGGCACGACATGGCCCAAGCAAGGCAAGGCATGACCCAAGAAAGGTAAGCAAGGGCACGACATGGCCCAAGCAAGGCAAGCATGACCCAAGAAAGGTAAGCAAGGGCACGACATGGCCCAAGCAAGGTAAGCATGACCCAAGAAAGGTAAGCAAGGGCACGACATGGCCCAAGCAAGGCAAGGCATGACCAAGAAAGGTAAGCAAGGGCACGACATGGCCCAAGCAAGGTAAGCATGACCCAAGAAAGGTAAGCAAGGGCACGACATGGCCCAAGCAAGGCAAGCATGACCCAAGAAAGGTAAGCAAGGGCACGACATGGCCCAAGCAAGGCAAGGCATGACCCAAGAAAGGTAAGCAAGGGCACGACATGGCCCAAGCAAGGCAAGCATGACCCAAGAAAGGTAAGCAAGGGCACGACATGGCCCAAGCAAGGCAAGGCATGACCCAAGAAAGGTAAGCAAGGCACGACATGCCCAAGCAAGGCAAGGCATGACCCAAGAAAGGTAAGCAAGGGCACGACATGGCCCAAGCAAGGTAAGCATGACCCAAGAAAGGTAAGCAAGGGCACGACATGGCCCAAGCAAGGCAAGGCATGACCCAAGAAAGGTAAGCAAGGGCACGACATGGCCCAAGCAAGGCAAGCATGACCCAAGAAAGGTAAGCAAGGGCACGACATGGCCCAAGCAAGGAAGCAGACCCAAGAAAGGTAAGCAAGGGCACGACATGGCCCAAGCAAGGCAAGGCATGACCCAAGAAAGGTAAGCAAGGGCACGACATGGCCAAGCAAGGCAAGGCATGACCCAAGAAAGGTAAGCAAGGGCACGACATGGCCCAAGCAAGGCAAGCATGACCCAAGAAAGGTAAGCAAGGGCACGACATGGCCCAAGCAAGGCAAGGCATGACCCAAGAAAGGTAAGCAAGGGCACGACATGGCCCAAGCAAGGTAAGCATGACCCAAGAAAGGTAAGCAAGGGCACGACATGGCCCAAGCAAGGCAAGCATGACCCAAGAAAGGTAAGCAAGGGCACGACATGGCCAAGCAAGGCAAGGCATGACCAAGAAAGGTAAGCAAGGGCACGACATGGCCCAAGCAAGGTAAGCATGACCCAAGAAAGGTAAGCAAGGGCACGACATGGCCCAAGCAAGGCAAGCATGACCAAGAAAGGTAAGCAAGGGCACGACATGGCCCAAGCAAGGCAAGCATGACCCAAGAAAGGTAAGCAAGGGCACGACATGGCCCAAGCAAGGCAAGCATGACCCAAGAAAGGTAAGCATGGCCCAAGAAGGCAAGGGGCAAGCATGACCCAAGAAAGGTAAGCAAGGGCACGACATGGCCCAAGCAAGGTAAGCATGACCCAAGAAAGGTAAGCAAGGGCACGACATGGCCAAGCAAGGCAAGGCATGACCCAAGAAAGGTAAGCAAGGGCACGACATGGCCCAAGCAAGGTAGGCATGACCCAAGAAAGGTAAGCAAGGGCACGACATGGCCAAGCAAGGTAAGCATGACCAAGAAAGGTAAGCAAGGGCACGACATGGCCCAAGCAAGGCAGGGCGACCCAAGAAAAGGTAAGCAAGGGCACGACAAGCCCAGCAAGGCAAGGCATCCAACAAGGTAAGCAAACAAACAAGGACCCCAAGGGAAAAAGAAAGGTAAGCAGGGCACGACATGCCCAAGCAAGGCAAGGCATGACCCAAGAAAGGTAAGCAAAGGGCACGACATGGCCAAGCAAGGTAAGCATGACCCAAGAAAGGTAAGCAAGGGCACGACATGGCCCAAGCAAGGTAAGCATGACCCAAGAAAGGTAAGCAAGGGCACGACATGGCCCAAGCAAGGCAAGGCATGACCCAAGAAAGGTAAGCAAGGGCACGACATGGCCACCCAAGCAAGGTAAGCATGACCCAAGAAAGGTAAGCAAGGGCACGACATGGCCCAAGCAAGGCAAGGCATGACCCAAGAAAGGTAAGCAAGGGCACGACATGGCCCAAGCAAGGCAAGGCATGACCCAAGAAAGGTAAGCAAGGGCACGACATGGCCCAAGCAAGGCAAGGCATGACCCAAGAAAGGTAAGCAAGGGCACGACATGGCCCAAGCAAGGCAAAGCATGACCCAAGAAAGGTAAGCAAGGGCACGACATGGCCCAAGCAAGGCAAGCATGACCAAGAAAGGTAAGCAAGGGCACGACATGGCCCAAGCAAGGCAAGGCATGACCCAAGAAAGGTAAGCAAGGGCACGACATGGCCCAAGCAAGGTAGCATGACCCAAGAAAGGTAAGCAAGGGCACGACATGGCCCAAGCAAGGCAAGCATGACCAAGAAAGGTAAGCAAGGGCACGACATGGCCAAGCAAGGCAAAGCATGACCCAAGAAAGGTAAGCAAAGCAGGACACAACCAAGCAAGGCAAGGCATGACCCAAGAAAGGTAAGCAAGGGCACGACATGGCCCAGCAAGGTAAGCATGACCCAAGAAAGGTAAGCAAGGGCACGACATGGCCCAAGCAAGGCAAGGCATGACCCAAGAAAGGTAAGCAAGGGCACGACATGGCCCAAGCAAGGTAAGCATGACCCAAGAAAGGTAAGCAAGGGCACGACATGGCCAAGCAAGGCAAGGCATGACCCAAGAAAGGTAAGCAAGGGCACGACATGGCCCAAGCAAGGCAAGGCATGACCAAGAAAGGTAAGCAAGGGCACGACATGGCCCAAGCAAGGTAAGCATGACCCAAGAAAGGTAAGCAAGGGCACGACATGGCCCAAGCAAGGCAAGGCATGACCCAAGAAAGGTAAGCAAGGGCACGACGGCCCAAGCAAGGCAAGCATGACCCAAGAAAGGTAAGCAAGGGCACGACATGGCCCAAGCAAGGCAAGCATGACCCAAGAAAGGTAAGCAAGGGCACGACATGGCCCAAGCAAGGCAAGGCATGACCCAAGAAAGGTAAGCAAGGGCACGACATGGCCCAAGCAAGGCAAGCATGACCCAAGAAAGGTAAGCAAGGGCACGACATGGCCCAAGCAAGGCAAGCATGACCCAAGAAAGGTAAGCAAGGGCACGACATGGCCCAAGCAAGGCAAGGCATGACCCAAGAAAGGTAAGCAAGGGCACGACATGGCCCAAGCAAGGCAAGCATGACCCAAGAAAGGTAAGCAAGGGCACGACATGGCCCAAGCAAGGCAAGGCATGACCCAAGAAAGGTAAGCAAGGGCACGACATGGCCCAAGCAAGGCAAGGCATGACCAAGAAAGGTAAGCAAGGGCACGACATGGCCCAAGCAAGGCAAGCATGACCAAGAAAGGTAAGCAAGGGCACGACATGGCCCAAGCAAGGTAAGCATGACCCAAGAAAGGTAAGCAAGGGCACGACATGGCCCAAGCAAGGCAAGGCATGACCCAAGAAAGGTAAGCAAGGGCACGACATGGCCCAAGCAAGGTAAGCATGACCCAAGAAAGGTAAGCAAGGGCACGACATGGCCCAAGCAAGGCAAGGCATGACCCAAGAAAGGTAAGCAAGGGCACGACATGGCCCAAGCAAGGCAAGGCATGACCCAAGAAAGGTAAGCAAGGGCACGACATGGCCCAAGCAAGGCAAGGCATGACCCAAGAAAGGTAAGCAAGGGCACGACATGGCCAAGCAAGGCAAGGCATGACCCAAGAAAGGTAAGCAAGGGCACGACATGGCCCAAGCAAGGTAAGCATGACCCAAGAAAGGTAAGCAAGGGCACGACATGGCCCAAGCAAGGCAAAGCATGACCCAAGAAAGGTAAGCAAGGGCACGACATGGCCCAAGCAAGGCAAGCATGACCCAAGAAAGGTAAGCAAGGGCACGACATGGCCCAAGCAAGGTAAGCATGACCCAAGAAAGGTAAGCAAGGGCACGACATGGCCCAAGCAAGGCAAGGCATGACCCAAGAAAGGTAAGCAAGGGCACGACATGGCCCAAGCAAGGTAAGCATGACCCAAGAAAGGTAAGCAAGGGCACGACATGGCCCAAGCAAGGCAAAGCATGACCCAAGAATAAGAAAGGCACGACATGGCCCAAGCAAGGCAAGGCATGACCAAGAAAGGTAAGCAAGGGCACGACATGGCCCAAGCAAGGTAAGCATGACCCAAGAAAGGTAAGCAAGGGCACGACATGGCCCAAGCAAGGCAAGGCATGACCCAAGAAAGGTAAGCAAGGGCACGACATGGCCCAAGCAAGGCAAGCATGACCCAAGAAAGGTAAGCAAGGGCACGACATGGCCCAAGCAAGGCAAAGCATGACCCAAGAAAGGTAAGCAAGGGCACGACATGGCCCAAGCAAGGCAAGGCATGACCCAAGAAAGGTAAGCAAGGGCACGACATGGCCCAAGCAAGGTAAGCATGACCCAAGAAAGGTAAGCAAGGGCACGACATGGCCCAAGCAAGGCAAGGCATGACCCAAGAAAGGTAAGCAAGGGCACGACATGGCCCAAGCAAGGTAAGCATGACCCAAGAAAGGTAAGCAAGGGCACGACATGGCCCAAGCAAGGTAAGCATGACCCAAGAAAGGTAAGCAAGGGCACGACATGGCCCAAGCAAGGCAAGGCATGACCCAAGAAAGGTAAGCAAGGGCACGACATGGCCCAAGCAAGGCAAGCATGACCCAAGAAAGGTAAGCAAGGGCACGACATGGCCCAAGCAAGGCAAGCATGACCAAGAAAGGTAAGCAAGGGCACGACATGGCCCAAGCAAGGCAAGCATGACCCAAGAAAGGTAAGCAAGGGCACGACATGGCCCAAGCAAGGCAAAGCATGACCCAAGAAAGGTAAGCAAGGGCACGACATGGCCCAAGCAAGGCAAGCATGACCCAAGAAAGGTAAGCAAGGGCACGACATGGCCCAAGCAAGGAAGCATGACCCAAGAAAGGTAAGCAAGGGCACGACATGGCCCAAGCAAGGCAAGCATGACCCAAGAAAGGTAAGCAAGGGCACGACATGGCCCAAGCAAGGTAAGCATGACCCAAGAAAGGTAAGCAAGGGCACGACATGGCCCAAGCAAGGCAAGGCATGACCCAAGAAAGGTAAGCAAGGGCACGACATGGCCCAAGCAAGGCAAGCATGACCCAAGAAAGGTAAGCAAGGGCACGACATGGCCCAAAAAGGTAAGCATGACCCAAGAAAGGTAAGCAAGGGCACGACATGGCCCAAGCAAGGCAAGGCATGACCCAAGAAAGGTAAGCAAGGGCACGACATGGCCCAAGCAAGGCAAGGCATGACCCAAGAAAGGTAAGCAAGGGCACGACATGGCCCAAGCAAGGCAAGAAGCATGACCCAAGAAAGGTAAGCAAGGGCACGACATGGCCCAAGCAAGGCAAGGCATGACCCAAGAAAGGTAAGCAAGGGCACGACATGGCCCAAGCAAGGCAAGCATGACCCAAGAAAGGTAAGCAAGGGCACGACATGGCCCAAGCAAGGCAAGCATGACCCAGAAAGGTAAGCAAGGGCACGACATGGCCCAAGCAAGGCAAGGCATGACCCAAGAAAGGTAAGCAAGGGCACGACATGGCCCAAGCAAGGCAAGCATGACCCAAGAAAGGTAAGCAAGGGCACGACATGGCCCAAGCAAGGCAAGCCAGGGCAAGACATGGACCCAAAAGAAAGGCAAGCAAGGGCACGACATGGCCCAAGCAAGGCAAGGCATGACCCAAAGAAAAGAAAGCAAGCAAGGCAAGACAAGGTAAGCCACCCAAGCAAGGGCACGACATGGCCCAAGCAAGGCAAGGCATGACCCAAGAAAGGTAAGCAAGGGCACGACATGGCCCAAGCAAGGCAAGCATGACCCAAGAAAGGTAAGCAAGGGCACGACATGGCCCAAGCAAGGCAAGGCATGACCCAAGAAAGGTAAGCAAGGGCACGACATGGCCCAAGCAAGGTAAGCATGACCCAAGAAAGGTAAGCAAGGGCACGACATGGCCCAAGCAAGGCAAGCATGACCCAAGAAAGGTAAGCAAGGGCACGACATGGCCCAAGCAAGGCAAGCATGACCAAGAAAGGTAAGCAAGGGCACGACATGGCCAAGCAAGGCAAGGCATGACCCAAGAAAGGTAAGCAAGGGCACGACATGGCCCAAGCAAGGCAAGCATGACCCAAGAAAGGTAAGCAAGGGCACGACATGGCCCAAGCAAGGCAAGGCATGACCCAAGAAAGGTAAGCAAGGGCACGACATGGCCCAAGCAAGGCAAGGCATGACCCAAGAAAGGTAAGCAAGGGCACGACATGGCCCAAGCAAGGCAAGGCATGACCCAAGAAAGGTAAGCAAGGGCACGACATGGCCCAAGCAAGGCAAGGCATGACCCAAGAAAGGTAAGCAAGGGCACGACATGGCCCAAGCAAGGCAAGGCATGACCCAAGAAAGGTAAGCAAGGGCACGACATGGCCCAAGCAAGGCAAGCATGACCCAAGAAAGGTAAGCAAGGGCACGACATGGCCCAGCAAGGCAAGCATGACCCAAGAAAGGTAAGCAAGGGCACGACATGCCCAAGCAAGGCAAGGCATGACCCAAGAAAGGTAAGCAAGGGCACGACATGGCCCAAGCAAGGCAAGGCATGACCCAAGAAAGGTAAGCAAGGGCACGACATGGCCCAAGCAAGGAAGCATGACCCAAGAAAGGTAAGCAAGGGCACGACATGGCCCAAGCAAGGCAAGGCATGACCCAAGAAAGGTAAGCAAGGGCACGACATGGCCCAAGCAAGGCAAGGCATGACCCAAGAAAGGTAAGCAAGGGCACGACATGGCCCAAGCAAGGCAAGCATGACCCAAGAAAGGTAAGCAAGGGCACGACATGGCCCAAGCAAGGCAAGGCATGACCAAGAAAGGTAAGCAAGGGCACGACATGGCCCAAGCAAGGTAAGCATGACCCAAGAAAGGTAAGCAAGGGCACGACATGGCCCAAGCAAGGCAAGGCATGACCCAAGAAAGGTAAGCAAGGGCACGACATGGCCCAAGCAAGGCAAGGCATGACCCAAGAAAGGTAAGCAAGGGCACGACATGGCCAAGCAAGGCAAGCATGACCCAAGAAAGGTAAGCAAGGGCACGACATGGCCCAAGCAAGGCAAGGCATGACCCAAGAAAGGTAAGCAAGGGCACGACATGGCCCAAGCAAGGCAAGGCATGACCCAAGAAAGGTAAGCAAGGGCACGACATGGCCCAAGCAAGGCAAGGCATGACCCAAGAAAGGTAAGCAAGGGCACGACATGGCCCAAGCAAGGCAAGCATGACCCAAGAAAGGTAAGCAAGGGCACGACATGGCCCAAGCAAGGCAAAGCATGACCCAAGAAAGGTAAGCAAGGGCACGACATGGCCCAAGCAAGGAAGCATGACCCAAGAAAGGTAAGCAAGGGCACGACATGGCCCAAGCAAGGCAAGGCATGACCCAAGAAAGGTAAGCAAGGGCACGACATGGCCCAAGCAAGGCAAGCATGACCCAAGAAAGGTAAGCAAGGGCACGACATGGCCCAAGCAAGGCAAGCATGACCCAAGAAAGGTAAGCAAGGGCACGACATGGCCCAAGCAAGGCAAGGCATGACCCAAGAAAGGTAAGCAAGGGCACGACATGGCCCAAGCAAGGTAAGCATGACCCAAGAAAGGTAAGCAAGGGCACGACATGGCCCAAGCAAGGCAAGGCATGACCCAAGAAAGGTAAGCAAGGGCACGACATGGCCAAGCAAGGCAAGGCATGACCCAAGAAAGGTAAGCAAGGGCACGACATGGCCCAAGCAAGGCAAGCATGACCCAAGAAAGGTAAGCAAGGGCACGACATGGCCCAAGCAAGGCAAGGCATGACCCAAGAAAGGTAAGCAAGGGCACGACATGGCCCAAGCAAGGCAAGCATGACCCAAGAAAGGTAAGCAAGGGCACGACATGGCCCAAGCAAGGCAAGGCATGACCCAAGAAAGGTAAGCAAGGGCACGACATGGCCCAAGCAAGGCAAGGCATGACCCAAGAAAGGTAAGCAAGGGCACGACATGGCCCAAGCAAGGGCATGACCAAGAAAGGTAAGCAAGGGCACGACATGGCCCAAGCAAGGCAAGGCATGACCCAAGAAAGGTAAGCAAGGGCACGACATGGCCCAAGCAAGGCAAGGCATGACCCAAGAAAGGTAAGCAAGGGCACGACATGGCCCAAGCAAGGCAAGGCATGACCCAAGAAAGGTAAGCAAGGGCACGACATGGCCCAAGCAAGGCAAGGCATGACCAAGAAAGGTAAGCAAGGGCACGACATGGCCCAAGCAAGGCAAGCATGACCCAAGAAAGGTAAGCAAGGGCACGACATGGCCAAGCAAGGCAAGGCATGACCAAGAAAGGTAAGCAAGGGCACGACATGGCCCAAGCAAGGCAAGGCATGACCCAAGAAAGGTAAGCAAGGGCACGACATGGCCCAAGCAAGGCAAGCATGACCCAAGAAAGGTAAGCAAGGGCACCATGGCCAAGCAAGGCAAGCATGACCAAGAAAGGTAAGCAAGGGCACGACATGGCCCAAGCAAGGAAGCATGACCCAAGAAAGGTAAGCAAGGGCACGACATGCCCAAGCAAGGCAAGGCATGACCCAAGAAAGGTAAGCAAGGGCACGACATGGCCAAGCAAGGCAAGCATGACCCAAGAAAGGTAAGCAAGGGCACGACATGGCCCAAGCAAGGCAAGGCATGACCCAAGAAAGGTAAGCAAGGGCACGACATGGCCCAAGCAAGGCAAGGCATGACCCAAGAAAGGTAAGCAAGGGCACGACATGGCCCAAGCAAGGCAAGCATGACCCAAGAAAGGTAAGCAAGGGCACGACATGGCCCAAGCAAGGCAAGCATGACCCAAGAAAGGTAAGCAAGGGCACGACATGGCCCAAGCAAGGCAAGCATGACCCAAGAAAGGTAAGCAAGGGCACGACATGGCCCAAGCAAGGCAAGGCATGACCCAAGAAAGGTAAGCAAGGGCACGACATGGCCCAAGCAAGGCAAGGCATGACCCAAGAAAGGTAAGCAAGGGCACGACATGGCCCAAGCAAGGCAAGCATGACCAAGAAAGGTAAGCAAGGGCACGACATGGCCCAAGCAAGGCAAGGCATGACCCAAGAAAGGTAAGCAAGGGCACGACATGGCCCAAGCAAGGCAAGGCATGACCCAAGAAAGGTAAGCAAGGGCACGACATGGCCCAAGCAAGGCAAGCATGACCCAAGAAAGGTAAGCAAGGGCACGACATGGCCCAAGCAAGGCAAGGCATGACCCAAGAAAGGTAAGCAAGGGCACGACATGGCCCAAGCAAGGTAAGCATGACCCAAGAAAGGTAAGCAAGGGCACGACATGGCCCAAGCAAGGCAAGGCATGACCCAAGAAAGGTAAGCAAGGGCACGACATGGCCCAAGCAAGGCAAGGCATGACCCAAGAAAGGTAAGCAAGGGCACGACATGGCCCAAGCAAGGAAGCATGACCCAAGAAAGGTAAGCAAGGGCACGACATGGCCCAAGCAAGGCAAGGCATGACCCAAGAAAGGTAAGCAAGGGCACGACATGGCCCAAGCAAGGCAAGGCATGACCCAAGAAAGGTAAGCAAGGGCACGACATGGCCCAAGCAAGGCAAGCATGACCCAAGAAAGGTAAGCAAGGGCACGACATGGCCCAAGCAAGGCAAGCATGACCCAAGAAAGGTAAGCAAGGGCACGACATGGCCAAGCAAGGCAAGGCATGACCCAAGAAAGGTAAGCAAGGGCACGACATGGCCCAAGCAAGGCAAGCATGACCCAAGAAAGGTAAGCAAGGGCACGACATGGCCCAAGCAAGGCAAGGCATGACCCAAGAAAGGTAAGCAAGGGCACGACATGGCCCAAGCAAGGCAAGGCATGACCCAAGAAAGGTAAGCAAGGGCACGACATGGCCCAAGCAAGGTAAGCATGACCCAAGAAAGGTAAGCAAGGGCACGACATGGCCCAAGCAAGGCAAGGCATGACCCAAGAAAGGTAAGCAAGGGCACGACATGGCCCAAGCAAGGCAAGGCATGACCCAAGAAAGGTAAGCAAGGGCACGACATGGCCCAAGCAAGGCAAGCATGACCCAAGAAAGGTAAGCAAGGGCACGACATGGCCCAAGCAAGGCAAGCATGACCCAAGAAAGGTAAGCAAGGGCACGACATGGCCCAAGCAAGGCAAGCATGACCCAAGAAAGGTAAGCAAGGGCACGACATGGCCCAAGCAAGGCAAGGCATGACCCAAGAAAGGTAAGCAAGGGCACGACATGGCCCAAGCAAGGCAAGGCATGACCCAAGAAAGGTAAGCAAGGGCACGACATGGCCCAAGCAAGGCAAGCATGACCCAAGAAAGGTAAGCAAGGGCACGACATGGCCCAAGCAAGGCAAGGCATGACCCAAGAAAGGTAAGCAAGGGCACGACATGGCCCAAGCAAGGCAAGGCATGACCCAAGAAAGGTAAGCAAGGGCACGACATGGCCCAAGCAAGGCAAGGCATGACCCAAGAAAGGTAAGCAAGGGCACGACATGGCCCAGCAAGGCAAGGCATGACCAAGAAAGGTAAGCAAGGGCACGACATGGCCCAAGCAAGGTAAGCATGACCCAAGAAAGGTAAGCAAGGGCACGACATGGCCCAAGCAAGGCAAGGCATGACCCAAGAAAGGTAAGCAAGGGCACGACATGGCCCAAGCAAGGCAAGCATGACCCAAGAAAGGTAAGCAAGGGCACGACATGGCCCAAGCAAGGCAAGGCATGACCCAGAAAGGTAAGCAAGGGCACGACATGGCCCAAGCAAGGCAAGGCATGACCCAAGAAAGGTAAGCAAGGGCACGACATGGCCCAAGCAAGGCAAGCATGACCCAAGAAAGGTAAGCAAGGGCACGACATGGCCCAAGCAAGGAAGCATGACCCAAGAAAGGTAAGCAAGGGCACGACATGGCCCAAGCAAGGAAGCATGACCCAAGAAAGGTAAGCAAGGGCACGACATGGCCCAAGCAAGGCAAGGCATGACCCAAGAAAGGTAAGCAAGGGCACGACATGGCCCAAGCAAGGTAAGCATGACCCAAGAAAGGTAAGCAAGGGCACGACATGGCCCAAGCAAGGCAAGGCATGACCCAAGAAAGGTAAGCAAGGGCACGACATGGCCCAAGCAAGGCAAGGCATGACCCAAGAAAGGTAAGCAAGGGCACGACATGGCCCAAGCAAGGTAAGCATGACCCAAGAAAGGTAAGCAAGGGCACGACATGGCCCAAGCAAGGCAAGGCATGACCCAAGAAAGGTAAGCAAGGGCACGACATGGCCCAAGCAAGGCAAGGCATGACCCAAGAAAGGTAAGCAAGGGCACGACATGGCCCAAGCAAGGCAAGGCATGACCCAAGAAAGGTAAGCAAGGGCACGACATGGCCCAAGCAAGGCAAGGCATGACCCAAGAAAGGTAAGCAAGGGCACGACATGGCCCAAGCAAGGCAAGCATGACCCAAGAAAGGTAAGCAAGGGCACGACATGGCCCAAGCAAGGCAAGCATGACCCAAGAAAGGTAAGCAAGGGCACGACATGGCCCAAGCAAGGCAAGCATGACCCAAGAAAGGTAAGCAAGGGCACGACATGGCCCAAGCAAGGCAAGGCATGACCCAAGAAAGGTAAGCAAGGGCACGACATGGCCAAGCAAGGCAAGGCATGACCCAGAAAGGTAAGCAAGGGCACGACATGGCCCAAGCAAGGTAAGCATGACCCAAGAAAGGTAAGCAAGGGCACGACATGGCCCAAGCAAGGCAAGGCATGACCCAAGAAAGGTAAGCAAGGGCACGACATGGCCAAGCAAGGCAAGGCATGACCCAGAAAGGTAAGCAAGGGCACGACATGGCCCAAGCAAGGTAAGCATGACCCAAGAAAGGTAAGCAAGGGCACGACATGGCCCAAGCAAGGCAAGGCATGACCCAAGAAAGGTAAGCAAGGGCACGACATGGCCAAGCAAGGCAAGGCATGACCAAGAAAGGTAAGCAAGGGCACGACATGGCCCAAGCAAGGCAAGGCATGACCCAAGAAAGGTAAGCAAGGGCACGACATGGCCCAAGCAAGGCAAGCATGACCCAAGAAAGGTAAGCAAGGGCACGACATGGCCCAAGCAAGGCAAGGCATGACCCAAGAAAGGTAAGCAAGGGCACGACATGGCCCAAGCAAGGCAAGCATGACCCAAGAAAGGTAAGCAAGGGCACGACATGGCCCAAGCAAGGCAAGGCATGACCAAGAAAGGTAAGCAAGGGCACGACATGGCCAAGCAAGGCAAGCATGACCCAAGAAAGGTAAGCAAGGGCACGACATGGCCCAAGCAAGGCAAGGCATGACCCAAGAAAGGTAAGCAAGGGCACGACATGGCCCAAGCAAGGCAAGGCATGACCAAGAAAGGTAAGCAAGGGCACGACATGGCCCAAGCAAGGCAAGCATGACCCAAGAAAGGTAAGCAAGGGCACGACATGGCCCAAGCAAGGCAAGGCATGACCAAGAAAGGTAAGCAAGGGCACGACATGGCCCAAGCAAGGCAAGGCATGACCCAAGAAAGGTAAGCAAGGGCACGACATGGCCCAAGCAAGGAAGCATGACCCAAGAAAGGTAAGCAAGGGCACGACATGGCCCAAGCAAGGCAAGGCATGACCCAAGAAAGGTAAGCAAGGGCACGACATGGCCCAAGCAAGGTAAGCATGACCCAAGAAAGGTAAGCAAGGGCACGACATGGCCAAGCAAGGCAAGGCATGACCCAAGAAAGGTAAGCAAGGGCACGACATGGCCCAAGCAAGGCAAGGCATGACCCAAGAAAGGTAAGCAAGGGCACGACATGGCCCAAGCAAGGAAGCATGACCCAAGAAAGGTAAGCAAGGGCACGACATGGCCCAAGCAAGGCAAGGCATGACCCAAGAAAGGTAAGCAAGGGCACGACATGGCCAAGCAAGGCAAGGCATGACCCAAGAAAGGTAAGCAAGGGCACGACATGGCCCAAGCAAGGCAAGGCATGACCCAAGAAAGGTAAGCAAGGGCACGACATGGCCCAAGCAAGGCAAGGCATGACCCAAGAAAGGTAAGCAAGGGCACGACATGGCCAAGCAAGGCAAGCATGACCCAAGAAAGGTAAGCAAGGGCACGACATGGCCCAAGCAAGGCAAGGCATGACCAAGAAAGGTAAGCAAGGGCACGACATGGCCCAAGCAAGGCAAGGCATGACCCAAGAAAGGTAAGCAAGGGCACGACATGGCCCAAGCAAGGTAAGCATGACCCAAGAAAGGTAAGCAAGGGCACGACATGGCCCAAGCAAGGCAAGCATGACCCAAGAAAGGTAAGCAAGGGCACGACATGGCCCAAGCAAGGCAAGCATGACCCAAGAAAGGTAAGCAAGGGCACGACATGGCCCAAGCAAGGCAAGCATGACCCAAGAAAGGTAAGCAAGGGCACGACATGGCCCAAGCAAGGTAAGCATGACCCAAGAAAGGTAAGCAAGGGCACGACATGGCCCAAGCAAGGCAAGGCATGACCCAAGAAAGGTAAGCAAGGGCACGACATGGCCCAAGCAAGGCAAGGCATGACCCAAGAAAGGTAAGCAAGGGCACGACATGGCCCAAGCAAGGCAAAGCATGACCCAAGAAAGGTAAGCAAGGGCACGACATGGCCCAAGCAAGGCAAGGCATGACCCAAGAAAGGTAAGCAAGGGCACGACATGGCCCAAGCAAGGCAAGGCATGACCCAAGAAAGGTAAGCAAGGGCACGACATGGCCCAAGCAAGGCAAGGCATGACCCAAGAAAGGTAAGCAAGGGCACGACATGGCCCAAGCAAGGCAAGGCATGACCCAAGAAAGGTAAGCAAGGGCACGACATGGCCCAAGCAAGGCAAGCATGACCCAAGAAAGGTAAGCAAGGGCACGACATGGCCCAAGCAAGGCAAGGCATGACCCAAGAAAGGTAAGCAAGGGCACGACATGGCCCAAGCAAGGTAAGCATGACCCAAGAAAGGTAAGCAAGGGCACGACATGGCCCAAGCAAGGCAAGGCATGACCCAAGAAAGGTAAGCAAGGGCACGACATGGCCCAAGCAAGGCAAGGCATGACCCAAGAAAGGTAAGCAAGGGCACGACATGGCCCAAGCAAGGCAAGCATGACCCAAGAAAGGTAAGCAAGGGCACGACATGGCCCAAGCAAGGCAAGGCATGACCCAAGAAAGGTAAGCAAGGGCACGACATGGCCCAAGCAAGGCAAGGCATGACCCAGAAGGTAAGAAGGGTACACGGACATGGCCCAAGGCAAGGTCAAGCATGACCCAAGAAAGGGCAAGCAAGGGCACGACATGGCCCAAGCAAGGCAAGGCATGCCCCAAGAAAGGTAAGCAAGGGCACGACATGGCACAAGCAACCCAAACCCGGCAACTGCATATGACCCAAGAACGGTAAGCAAGGGCCACGACTTATGGGCCCAAGCAAGGCAAGGCATGACCCAGAAGGTCAAGCAAGGGCACGACATGGCCCAAGCAAGGGAAGCACTGACCCAAGAAAGTAAGCAAGGGCACGACATGGCCCAAGCAGGCAAGGCATTACCCAAGAAAGGTAAGCAAGGGCACGACATGCCCAAGCAAGGTAAGCATGACCCAAGAAAGGTAAGCAAGGGCACGGACATGGCCCAAGCAAGGCAAGGCATGACCAAGAAAGGTAAGCAAGGGCACGACATGGCCCAAGCAAGGTAAGCATGACCCAAGAAAGGCAAGCAAGGCACGATCTGGCCCAAGCAAGGCAAGGCATGACCCAAAGAAAGGTATAAGCAAGGGCACGACATGCCCAATCAAGGCAAGGCATGACCCAAGAAAGGTAAGCAAAGGGCACGAATGGCCCAAGCAAGGTAAGCATGACCCAAGAAAGGCAAGAAAGGGACCACGACATGGCCAAGCAAGGCAAGGCATGACCCAAGAAGGTAAGCAAGGGCACGACATGGCCAAAGCAAGGCAAGGCATGACCCAAGAAGGTAAGAAGGGCACGACATGGCCCAAGCAAGGCAAGCATGACCCAAGAAAGGTAAGCAAGGGCACGACATGGCCCAAGAAGGCAAGGCATGACCCAAGAAAGGTAAGCAAGGGCACGACATGGCCCAAGCAAGGTAAGCATGACCCAAGAAGGCAAGCAAGGGCACGACTTGGCCTAAAGCAAGGCAAGGCATGACCCAAGAAAGGTAAGCAAGGGCACGACATGGCCCAAGCAAGGCAAGGCATGACCCAAGAAAGGTAAGCAAGGGCACGACATGGCCCAAGCAAAGGAAGCATGACCCAAGAAAGGTAAGCAAGGGCACGACATGGCCCAACCAAGGCAAGGCATGACCCAAGAAAGGCAAGCAAGGGCACGACATGGCCCAAGCAAGGCAAGGCATGACCCAAGAAAGGTAAGCAAGGGCACGACATGCCCAAGCAAAGCACGACATGGCCAAGCAAGGCAAGGCATGACTAAGAAAGGTAAGCAAGGGCACGCACATGGCCCAAGCAAGGGAAGCATGACCCAAGAAAGGTAAGCAAGGGCACGACATGGCCCAAGCAATGGCAGGCATGACCCAAGAAAGGTAAGCAAGGGCACGACATGTCGAAGCAAGGCAAGGCTATGACCCAAGAAAGGTAAGCAAGGGCACGACATGGCCCAAGCAAGGCAAGGCATGACCCAAGAAAGGTAAGCACGGGTACCGACATGGCCAAGCAAGGTAAGCATGACCAAGAAAGGTAACCAAGGGCACGACATGGCACAAGCAAGGTAAGCATCACCAAGAAAGGTACGCAAGGGCACGACATGGCCCAAGCAAGCAAGGCATGACCCAAGAAAGGTAAGCACGGGTACGACATGGCCCAAGCACGGTAAGCATGACCCAAGAAAGGTAAGCAAGGGCACGACAGGCCCAAGCAAGGTAAGCATCACCCAAGAAAGGTAAGCAAGGGCACGACATGGCCCAAGCAAGGTAAGCAAGACCCAAGAATGGTAAAGCAAGGCACGACATGGCCCCAAGCAAGGCAAAGCATGACCCAAGAAAGGTAAGCATGACCCAAGCAAGGTAAGGCATGACCCAAGAAAGGTAAGCAAGGGCACGACATGGCCCAAGCAAGGTAAGCATGGACCAAGAAAGGTACTGCAAGGGCGACATGGCCCAAGCAAGGCAAGGCATGACCCAAGAAAGGTAAGCAAGGACACGACATGGCCCAAGCAAGGTACGCATGACCCAAGAAAGGTAAGCAAGGGCACGACATGGCCCAAGCAAGGTAAGCATGACCCAAGAAAGGTAAGCAAGGGCACGACATGGCCCAAGCAAGGCAAGGCATGACCCAAGAAAGGTAAGCAAGGGCACGACATGGCCCAAGCAAGGTAAGCATGACCCAAGAAAGGTAAGCAAGGGCACGACATGGCCCAAGCAAGGCAAGGCATGACCCAAGAAAGGTAAGCAAGGGCACGACATGGCCCAAGCAAGGTAAGCATGACCCAAGAAAGGTAAGCAAGGGCACGACATGGCCAAGCAAGGCAAGCATGACCCAAGAAAGGTAAGCAAGGGCACGACATGGCCAAGCAAGGCAAGGCATGACCCAAGAAAGGTAAGCAAGGGCACGACATGGCCCAAGCAAGGTAAGCATGACCCAAGAAAGGTAAGCAAGGGCACGACATGGCCCAAGCAAGGTAAGCATGACCCAAGAAAGGTAAGCAAGGGCACGACATGGCCCAAGCAAGGCAAGGCATGACCCAAGAAGGTAAGCAAGGCACGACATGGCCCAAAGCAAGGCACGGCATGACCCAAGGAAAGAAAGGTAAGCAAGGGCACGACATGGCCCAAGCAAGGTAAGCATGACCCAGAAAGGCAAACAAGGGCACGACATGGCCCAAGCAAAGGAAGCATGACCCAAGAAAGGTAAGCAAGGGCACCACATGGCCCAAGCAAAGGAAGCATGACCCCAGAAAGGTAAGCAAGGGCACGACATGGCCCAAGCAAGGCAAGGCATGACCCAAGAAAGGTAAGCAAGGGCACGACAGGCCCAAGCAAGGTAAGCATGACCCAAGAAAGGCAAGCAAGGGCACGACTTGGCCCAAGCAAGGCAAGGCATGACCCAAGGAAAGGTAAGCAAGGGCACGACATGGCCCAAGCAAGGCAAGGCATGACCCAAGAAAGGTAAGCAAGGGCACGACATGGCCCAAGCAAGGTAAGCATGACCCAAGAAAGGCAAGCAAGGGCACGACTTGGCCCAAGCAAGGCAAGGCATGACCAAGAAAGGCAAGCAAGGCACGACCTGGCCCAAGCAAGGCAAGGCATGACCCAAGAAAGGTAAGCAAGGGCACGACATGGCCCAAGCAAGGTAAGCATGACCCAAGAAAGGTAAGCAAGGGCACGACATGGCCCAAGCAAGGCAAGGCATGACCCAAGAAAGGCTAAGCAAGGGCACGACATGGCCCAAGCAAGGCAAGGCATGACCCAAGAAGGTAAGCAAGGGCACGACATGGCCCAAGCAAGGGAAGGCATGACCCAAGAAAGGTAAGCAAGGCACGACATGGCCCAAGCAAGGCAAGGCATGACCCAAGAAAGGTAAGCAAGGGCACGACATGGCCCAAGCAAGGCAAGGCATGACCCAAGAAAGGTAAGCAAGGGCACGACATGGCCCAAAGCAAGGTAAGCATGACCAAGAAAGGCAAGCAAGGCACGACTTGGCCCAAGCAAGGCAAGGCATGACCAAGAAAGGTAAGCAAGGGCACGACATGGCCCAAGCAAGGCAAGGCATGACCCAAGAAAGGTAAGCAAGGGCACGACATGGCCCAAGCAAGGCAAGGCATGACCCAAGAAAGGTAAGCAAGGGCACGACATGGCCAAGCAAGGCAAGCATGACCCAAGAAAGGTAAGCAAGGGCACGACATGGCCCAAGCAAGGAAGCATGACCCAAGAAAGGTAAGCAAGGGCACGACATGGCCCAAGCAAGGCAAGCATGACCCAAGAAAGGTAAGCAAGGGCACGACATGGCCCAAGCAAGGCAAGGCATGACCCAAGAAAGGTAAGCAAGGGCACGACATGGCCCAAGCAAGGTAAGCATGACCCAAGAAAGGTAAGCAAGGGCACGACATGGCCCAAGCAAGGCAAGGCATGACCCAAGAAAGGTAAGCAAGGGCACGACATGGCCCAAGCAAGGCAAGGCATGACCCAAGAAAGGTAAGCAAGGGCACGACATGGCCCAAGCAAGGTAAGCATGACCCAAGAAAGGTAAGCAAGGGCACGACATGGCCCAAGCAAGGCAAGGCATGACCCAAGAAAGGCAAGCAAGGGCACGACATGGCCCAAGCAAGGCAAGGCATGACCCAAGAAAGGTAAGCAAGGGCACGACATGGCCCAAGCAAGGTAAGCATGACCCAAGAAAGGTAAGCAAGGGCACGACATGGCCCAAGCAAGGCAAGGCATGACCCAAGAAAGGCAAGCAAGGGCACGACATGGCCCAAGCAAGGCAAGGCATGACCCAAGAAAGGTAAGCAAGGGCACGACATGGCCCAAGCAAGGGAAGCATGACCCAAGAAAGGTAAGCAAGGGCACGACATGGCCCAAGCAAGGCAAGGCATGACCCAAGAAAGATAAGCAAGGGCATGACATGGCCCAAACAAGGTAAGCATGACCCAAGAAAGGCAAGCAAGGGCACGACTTGGCCCAAGCAAGGCAAGGCATGACCCAAGAAAGGTAAGCAAGGGCACGACATGGCCCAAGCAAGACAAGGCATGACCCAAGAAAGGTAAGCAAGGGCACGACATGGCCCAAGCAAGGTAAGCATGACCCAAGAAAGGCAAGCAAGGGCACGACATGGCCCAAGCAAGGCAAGGCATGACCCAAGAAAATAAGCAAGGGCACGACATGGCCCAAGCAAGGCAAGGCATGACCCAAGAAAGGTAAGCAAGGGCACGACATGGCCCAAGCAAGGTAAGCATGACCCAAGAAGGCAAGCAAGGGCACGACATGGCCCAAGCAAGGCAAGGCATGACCCAAGAAAGGTAAGCAAGGGCACGACATGGCCCAAGCAAGGCAAGGCATGACCCAAGAAAGGTAAGCAAGGGCACGATATGGCCCAAGCAAGGCAAGGCATGACCCAAGAAAGGTAAGCAAGGGCACGACATGGCCCAAGCAAGGGAAGCATGACCCAAGAAAGGTAAGCAAGGGCACGACATGGCCCAAGCAAGGCAAGGCATTACCCAAGAAAGGTAAGCAAGGGCACGACATGCCCAAGCAAGGTAAGCATGACCCAAGAAAGGTAAGCAAGGGCACGACATGGCCCAAGCAAGGCAAGGCATGACCCAAGAAAGGTAAGCAGGGCACGACATGGCCCAAGCAGGTAAGCATGACCCAAGAAAGGCAAGCAAGGGCACGACTTGGCCCAAGCAAGGAAGGCATGACCCAAGAAAGGTAAGCAAGGGCACGACATGGCCCAATCAAGGCAAGGCATGACCCAAGAAAGGTAAGCAAGGGCACGAATGGCCCAAGCAAGGTAAGCATGACCCAAGAAAGGCAAGCAAGGGCACGACATGGCCCAAGCAAGGCAAGGCATGACCCAAGAAAGGTAAGCAAGGGCACGACATGGCCCAAGCAAGGCAAGGCATGACCCAAGAAAGGTAAGCAAGGGCACGACATGGCCCAAGCAAGGGAAGCATGACCCAAGAAAGGTAAGCAAGGGCACGACATGGCCCAAGCAAAGCACGACATGGCCAAGCAAGGCAAGGCATGACTAAGAAAGGTAAGCAAGGGCACGACATGGCCCAAGCAAGGGAAGCATGACCCAAGAAAGGTAAGCAAGGGCACGACATGGCCCAAGCAAGGCAAGGCATGACCCAAGAAAGGTAAGCAAGGGCACGACATGTCCGAAGCAAGGCAAGGCATGACCCAAGAAAGGTAAGCAAGGGCACGACATGGCCCAAGCAAGGCAAGGCATGACCCAAGAAAGGTAAGCAAGGGTACGACATGGCCCAAGCAAGGTAAGCATGACCCAAGAAAGGTAACCAAGGGCACGACATGGCCCAAGCAAGGTAAGCATCACCCAAGAAAGGTAAGCAAGGGCACGACATGGCCCAAGCAAGGCAAGGCATGACCCAAGAAAGGTAAGCAAGGGTACGACATGGCCCAAGCAAGGTAAGCATGACCCAAGAAAGGTAAGCAAGGGCACGACATGGCCCAAGCAAGGTAAGCATCACCCAAGAAAGGTAAGCAAGGGCACGACATGGCCCAAGCAAGGTAAGCAAGACCCAAGAATGGTAAGCAAGGGCACGACATGGCCCAAGCAAGGCAAAGCATGACCCAAGAAAGGTAAGCATGACCCAAGCAAGGTAAGGCATGACCCAAGAAAGGTAAGCAAGGGCACGACATGGCCCAAGCAAGGTAAGCATGACCCAAGAAAGGTAAGCAAGGGCACGACATGGCCCAAGCAAGGCAAGGCATGACCCAAGAAAGGTAAGCAAGGACACGACATGGCCCAAGCAAGGTAAGCATGACCCAAGAAAGGTAAGCAAGGGCACGACATGGCCCAAGCAAGGTAAGCATGACCCAAGAAAGGTAAGCAAGGGCACGACATGGCCCCAAGCAAGGCAAGGCATGACCCAAAGAAATGTGAGCAAGGCACGACATGCCCCATACAAGGTAAGCAAGACCCAAGAAAGGTAAGCAAGGGCAGGACATGGCCCAAGCAAGGCAAGGCATGACCGAAGAAAGGTAAGCAAGGGCACGACATGGCCCAACAAGGTAAGCATGACCCAAGAAAGGTAAGCAAGGGCACGACATGGCCCAAACAAGGTAACCAAGACCCAAGAAAGGTAAGCAAGGGCACGACATGGCCCAAGCAAGGCAAGGCATGACCCAAGAAAGGTAAGCAAGGGCACGACATGGCCCAAGCAAGGTAAGCAGACCCAAGAAAGGTAAGCAAGGGCACGACATGGCCCAAGCAAGGCAAGGCATGACCCAAGAAAGGTAAGCAAGGGCACGACATGGCCCAAGCAAGGCAAGGCATGACCCAAGAAAGGTAAGCAAGGGCACGATATGGCCCAAGCAAGGCAAGGCATGACCAAGAAAGGTAAGCAAGGGCACGACATGGCCCAAGCAAGGGAATCATGACCCAAGAAAGGTAAGCAAGGGCACGACATGGCCCAAGCAAGGCAAGGCATTACCCAAGAAAGGTAAGCAAGGGCACGACATGCCCCAAGCAAGGTAAGCATGACCCAAGAAAGGTAAGCAAGGGCACGACATGGCCCAAGCAAGGCAAGGCATGACCCAAGAAAGGTAAGCAAGGGCACGACATGGCCCAAGCAAGGTAAGCATGACCCAAGAAAGGCAAGCAAGGGCACGACTTGGCCCAAGCAAGGCAAGGCATGACCCAAGAAAGGTAAGCAAGGGCACGACATGGCCCAATCAAGGCAAGGCATGACCCAAGAAAGGTAAGCAAGGGCACGAAATGGCCCAAGCAAGGTAAGCATGACCCAAGAAAGGCAAGCAAGGGCACGACATGGCCCAAGCAAGGCAAGGCATGACCCAAGAAAGGTAAGCAAGGGCACGACATGGCCCAAGCAAGGCAAGGCATGACCCAAGAAAGGTAAGCAAGGGCACGACATGGCCCAAGCAAGGCAAGGCATGACCCAAGAAAGGTAAGCAAGGGCACGATATGGCCCAAGCAAGGCAAGGCATGACCCAAGAAAGGTAAGCAAGGGCACGACATGGCCCAAGCAAGGGAATCATGACCCAAGAAAGGTAAGCAAGGGCACGACATGGCCCAAGCAAGGCAAGGCATTACCCAAGAAAGGTAAGCAAGGGCACGACATGCCCCAAGCAAGGTAAGCATGACCCAAGAAAGGTAAGCAAGGGCACGACATGGCCCAAGCAAGGCAAGGCATGACCCAAGAAAGGTAAGCAAGGGCACGACATGGCCCAAGCAAGGTAAGCATGACCCAAGAAAGGCAAGCAAGGGCACGACTTGGCCCAAGCAAGGCAAGGCATGACCCAAGAAAGGTAAGCAAGGGCACGACATGGCCCAATCAAGGCAAGGCATGACCCAAGAAAGGTAAGCAAGGGCACGAAATGGCCCAAGCAAGGTAAGCATGACCCAAGAAAGGCAAGCAAGGGCACGACATGGCCCAAGCAAGGCAAGGCATGACCCAAGAAAGGTAAGCAAGGGCACGACATGGCCCAAGCAAGGCAAGGCATGACCCAAGAAAGGTAAGCAAGGGCACGACATGGCCCAAGCAAGGGAAGCATGACCCAAGAAAGGTAAGCAAGGGCACGACATGGCCCAAGAAGGCAAGGCATGACCCAAGAAAGGTAAGCAAGGGCACGACATGGCCCAAGCAAGGTAAGCATGACCCAAGAAAGGCAAGCAAGGGCACGACTTGGCCTAAGCAAGGCAAGGCATGACCCAAGAAAGGTAAGCAAGGGCACGACATGGCCCAAGCAAGGCAAGGCATGACCCAAGAAAGGTAAGCAAGGGCACGACATGGCCCAAGCAAAGGAAGCATGACCCAAGAAAGGTAAGCAAGGGCACGACATGGCCCAACCAAGGCAAGGCATGACCCAAGAAAGGCAAGCAAGGGCACGACATGGCCCAAGCAAGGCAAGGCATGACCCAAGAAAGGTAAGCAAGGGCACGACATGGCCCAAGCAAGGCACGACATGGCCAAGCAAGGCAAGGCATGACCAAGAAAGGTAAGCAAGGGCACGACATGGCCCAAGCAAGGGAAGCATGACCCAAGAAAGGTAAGCAAGGGCACGACATGGCCCAAGCAAGGCAAGGCATGACCCAAGAAAGGTAAGCAAGGGCACGACATGTCCGAAGCAAGGCAAGGCATGACCCAAGAAAGGTAAGCAAGGGCACGACATGGCCCAAGCAAGGCAAGGCATGACCCAAGAAAGGTAAGCAAGGGTACGACATGGCCCAAGCAAGGTAAGCATGACCCAAGAAAGGTAACCAAGGGCACGACATGGCCCAAGCAAGGTAAGCATCACCCAAGAAAGGTAAGCAAGGGCACGACATGGCCCAAGCAAGGCAAGGCATGACCCAAGAAAGGTAAGCAAGGGTACGACATGGCCCAAGCAAGGTAAGCATGACCCAAGAAAGGTAAGCAAGGGCACGACATGGCCCAAGCAAGGTAAGCATCACCCAAGAAAGGTAAGCAAGGGCACGACATGGCCCAAGCAAGGTAAGCAAGACCCAAGAATGGTAAGCAAGGGCACGACATGGCCCAAGCAAGGCAAAGCATGACCCAAGAAAGGTAAGCATGACCCAAGCAAGGTAAGGCATGACCCAAGAAAGGTAAGCAAGGGCACGACATGGCCCAAGCAAGGTAAGCATGACCCAAGAAAGGTAAGCAAGGGCACGACATGGCCCAAGCAAGGCAAGGCATGACCCAAGAAAGGTAAGCAAGGACACGACATGGCCCAAGCAAGGTAAGCATGACCCAAGAAAGGTAAGCAAGGGCACGACATGGCCCAAGCAAGGTAAGCATGACCCAAGAAAGGTAAGCAAGGGCACGACATGGCCCAAGCAAGGCAAGGCATGACCCAAGAAATGTGAGCAAGGGCACGACATGCCCCATACAAGGTAAGCAAGACCCAAGAAAGGTAAGCAAGGGCAGGACATGGCCCAAGCAAGGCAAGGCATGACCGAAGAAAGGTAAGCAAGGGCACGACATGGCCCAAACAAGGTAAGCATGACCCAAGAAAGGTAAGCAAGGGCACGACATGGCCCAAACAAGGTAACCAAGACCCAAGAAAGGTAAGCAAGGGCACGACATGGCCCAAGCAAGGCAAGGCATGACCCAAGAAAGGTAAGCAAGGGCACGACATGGCCCAAGCAAGGTAAGCATGACCCAAGAAAGGTAAGCAAGGGCACGACATGGCCCAAGCAAGGCAAGGCATGACCCAAGAAAGGTAAGCAAGGGCACGACATGGCCCAAGCAAGGCAAGGCATGACCCAAGAAAGGTAAGCAAGGGCACGATATGGCCCAAGCAAGGCAAGGCATGACCCAAGAAAGGTAAGCAAGGGCACGACATGGCCCAAGCAAGGGAATCATGACCCAAGAAAGGTAAGCAAGGGCACGACATGGCCCAAGCAAGGCAAGGCATTACCCAAGAAAGGTAAGCAAGGGCACGACATGCCCCAAGCAAGGTAAGCATGACCCAAGAAAGGTAAGCAAGGGCACGACTTGGCCTAAGCAAGGCAAGGCATGACCCAAGAAAGGTAAGCAAGGGCACGACATGGCCCAAGCAAGGCAAGGCATGACCCAAGAAAGGTAAGCAAGGGCACGACATGGCCCAAGCAAAGGAAGCATGACCCAAGAAAGGTAAGCAAGGGCACGACATGGCCCAACCAAGGCAAGGCATGACCCAAGAAAGGCAAGCAAGGGCACGACATGGCCCAAGCAAGGCAAGGCATGACCCAAGAAAGGTAAGCAAGGGCACGACATGGCCCAAGCAAAGCACGACATGGCCAAGCAAGGCAAGGCATGACTAAGAAAGGTAAGCAAGGGCACGACATGGCCCAAGCAAGGGAAGCATGACCCAAGAAAGGTAAGCAAGGGCACGACATGGCCCAAGCAAGGCAAGGCATGACCCAAGAAAGGTAAGCAAGGGCACGACATGTCCGAAGCAAGGCAAGGCATGACCCAAGAAAGGTAAGCAAGGGCACGACATGGCCCAAGCAAGGCAAGGCATGACCCAAGAAAGGTAAGCAAGGACACGACATGGCCCAAGCAAGGTAAGCATGACCCAAGAAAGGTAAGCAAGGGCACGACATGGCCCAAGCAAGGTAAGCATGACCCAAGAAAGGTAAGCAAGGGCACGACATGGCCCAAGCAATGCAAGGCATGACCCAAGAAATGTGAGCAAGGGCACGACATGCCCCATACAAGGTAAGCAAGACCCAAGAAAGGTAAGCAAGGGCAGGACATGGCCCAAGCAAGGCAAGGCATGACCGAAGAAAGGTAAGCAAGGGCACGACATGGCCCAAACAAGGTAAGCATGACCCAAGAAAGGTAAGCAAGGGCACGACATGGCCCAAACAAGGTAAGCAAGACCCAAGAAAGGTAAGCAAGGGCACGACATGGCCCAAGCAAGGCAAGGCATGACCCAAGAAAGGTAAGCAAGGGCACGACATGGCCCAAGCAAGGTAAGCATGACCCAAGAAAGGTAAGCAAGGGCACGACATGGCCCAAACAAGGTAAGCAAGACCCAAGAAAGGTAAGCAAGGGCACGACATGGCCCAAGCAAGGCAAGGAATGACCCAAGAAAGGTAAGCAAGGGAACAACATGGCCCAAGCAAGGTAAGCATGACCCAAGAAAGGTAAGCAAGGGCACGACATCGCCCAAGCAAGGCAAGGCATGACCCAAGAAAGGTAAGCAAGGGAACGACATGGCCCAAACAAGGCAAGGCATGACCCAAGAAAGGTAAGCAAGGGCACGACATGGCCCAAGCAAGGTAAGCATGACCCAAGAAAGGTAAGCAAGGGCACGACATGGCCCAAGCAAGGTAAGCATGACCCAAGAAAGGTAAGCAAGGGCACGACATGGCCCAAACAAGGCAAGGCATGACCCAAGAAAGGTAAGAAAGGGCACGACATGGCCCAAGCAAGGTAAGCATGACCCAAGAAAGGTAAGCAAGGCACGACATGGCCCAAGCAAGGCAAGGCATGACCCAAGAAAGGTAAGCAAGGGCACGACATGGCCCAAACAAGGTAAGCATGACCCAAGAAAGGTAAGTAAGGGCACGCCATGCCCAAGCAAGGCAAGCAAGGGCAAGTCGTGGCAAAGAAAGGCATGTAAGGGCAAGTCGTGGCAAGGCATGGCCCAAGCAAGGTAAGCAAGGGAAAGTCGTGGCAAAGAAAGGCAAGAGGAAGGCATGGCAAGGCATATCCCAAGCAAGGTAAGCAAAGAAAGGTGTTATGGTTCGATTGACGGAGTATTTCGGGGGATGACGGTTGTGGAATTGGCCTGCGACACGGCCATAGTACCGACTTGACCTTGAGTTTTCGTTGTTCAGAAAAAAAAATCCAACGATGCATTGAGGGAATTTTTCGGCTCCGTAAAGTCGAGGGATGACGGTGGTGGATTTGGCCCGCAATACGGCTAACGTCCCGACTTGACCTCATTTTTTCGTATGCCGCAATGGTCCCGCGGTCGTCTCTCGGATGGGTTAGCGGAGGGGAGTTTGGGACTTGTCGACCGGATGCGGTCTGTTCTTGCGGGCAGCGGACCGAGCAGCCCACGAGCGCGGACTAAAATCTAGTTGACGTCGTCCTTCGAACAAACCTCGTAGGTATTGTAGGGGAGCTTGGGAATCCATGATCGGATGCGGTGTGTTCTAGTGTGCGGGCAACGGACCAAGCAGCACACTAGAGAGCGGACTAAATCTCGTCGTCGATCTTTGAACAAACCTCTTGTCCCTTTTGGCTTTAGTGTGCTAATGTTTCCGAAACTCGATGCGGACCGTTCCCGGATGCGGGCGATATCAAGCGGCATGTGGGTGCAGTCCAATTCTAGTTGACGTTGTGTTAGCTAACCTTAGCCAGTGTTGTCCCGCCTCGATTTGTTTGTTTCTTTCACGTCAAACGGTGCTAGTCGGGGGACATCTAGCCCATCCTTGCGGCCACTTTGTGGTCGTGGGATGCAAGCTCGTTGTTTCTGAAGGAAATAATGCCCTTGGTCCAAGTATGCATTCTATGTTAAGTCTAATAAATGCGGTTCAGTATTAATTAACAAGTTAATAATTCAGTGAGATCAAGTGAGCTGAATGCCTAGCTAGAGGCCGCTTCAGTTCAAGTGGAATTAATGATATTAATCCACAACTTACTCTTGACTGAACCCGTAGGGTCACACAAATAGTACGTAAACGGATCAAGTATTAAATGGCATTAGATACTCCATCTATGGATATTCGGAATCGACGGATCTTGGTTTCAGTGGGAGCTGAGATCGTCACAGGCAAGAAATGAATACTCCGGAAACGATGATATTGCCGGAAACGGAAATATGGGTTGTATCGGAAATATAAATATAAATGTTTCCGAAACTCGATGCGGACCGTTCCCGGATGCGGGCGATATCAAGCGGCATGTGGGTGCAGTCCAATTCTAGTTGACGTTGTGTTAGCTAACCTTAGCCAGTGTTGTCCCGCCTCGATTTGTTTGTTTCTTTCACGTCAAACGGTGCTAGTCGGGGGACATCTAGCCCATCCTTGCGGCCACTTTGTGGTCGTGGGATGCAAGCTCGTTGTTTCTGAAGGAAATAATGCCCTTGGTCCAAGTATGCATTCTATGTTAAGTCTAATAAATGCGGTTCAGTATTAATTAACAAGTTAATAATTCAGTGAGATCAAGTGAGCTGAATGCCTAGCTAGAGGCCGCTTCAGTTCAGTGGAATTAATGATATTAATCCACAACTTACTCTTGACTGAACCCGTAGGGTCACACAAATAGTACGTAAACGGATCAAGTATTTAATGGCATTAGATACTCCATCTATGGATATTCGGAATCGACGGATCTTGGTTTCAGTGGGAGTTGAGATCGTCACAGGCAAGAAATGAATACTCCGGAAACGATGATATTGCCGGAAACGGAAATATGGGTCGTATCGGAAATATAAATATTATCCAAGTCGTAGATGTTGCCGGAAACGGAAACATGGTACGTATCGGAAAATATTATCGGAAATGGAAATATTGCCAGAATCGGAAATATTGCCGGAAACGGAAATATTGTCAGAATCGGAAATATTATCGGAATCGGAAAATAATTCCGGAATCGGAAATATTAAATATTGTTCGTATCGGAAATGAATTCCGGAATCGGGAATTTAATCGGAAGCGTATCGTACGAATTAGCATCGGACGAGGCCCGCTAGACGAAGGCCCAGCACGAAGCCAGGCCGTCGCCCAGCGAGCCAACGGACACCAGCGCACGCCAAGCCTCGACCAGGCCCAGCGCAAGGCCAGGCCCAGCCAAGGCCTTGGGCGCGCGCGCGCGGAGCGCAGCAATGGGCCGAGCGCTGTGCGCCTAGCGTGGGCCACAAGGCTTGCGCGGGTGTACGGTGCTCGTGCATTGCTTGTGCGGGAATCCTGAAGCAATCAGGATTCGAAGTGTGATTAAATCCTAAAACTATTAGATAATGATTATTTAATTAGAGTCCTAGTAGGGTTATAATTAAATAAATTAGTATCCTAATAGGATTCCAAAACCCTTTCCATAACTCTATAAATACGTGCCTAGGGTCACATATTTTAAGAGATTATTCAAGTATTCAAAGTGAGTTTTTGAGAGAAAATTCAGACACATTTCTTACCTAAGAGTGCCGAAAATCTTTAGTACCTTAAGGGCGATTCTAGTTGGTCAATCTTAAGGCGGATCCGGACGTGCTGTGGACTATCTACGGAGGGACGACACTTGGAGTTCTAAAGACTTGTTCTTGTTCGGTTCGGGCGCAGCTAGGGAAGGCACGCAACAAAGAGCATGCATCTAAACTATGCTATATGATTATGTGTAAATAATATGTATTCCTGGCTAAATGGTTTTTCCGCATGATTTATGAATTGTCATATGTATCATAACCTAACAGTGGTATCACGAGCCCCTTATTATTTTCATAATCTAAATTGCATGAACATGGTTAAATATTACAAATTTGCATGAATTAAAAGGGGTGATTAATTTTCGTAATTGTTAATTAATTGCAAATTGCGTTTATTTAATTATACGTACGCAGTTTTTCGGCAGTTTCTTCGTTACTCATCCAAATCGAGTGATTTTTGTGTCAATTCCGCATGTAAAAGGCATTCTAAAATTTTGACAAAAATAGTGTTTTTCTGCCTAACCCAGAATTCTCAAATTCGAAGCCTAACTATGACTTTTCGAAGGTTTTAGTTTTTCGAATGCAAAATTTCGTAAATTTAAGATGTTACATTAAATATTTGCGATTCTTGTTGATAAATCTTGAATTTTTGATTGACCTACTGTATATGTTTAACAAGTTTGAATGCCTAGCCTTGTTAATTATGCAATCTAATTTGTAATTATGATTAATTTGTTGAAAATTAGAATAATTTAGAATTAATTTGATTTTCATAATTAATTATAATTTAATTAGAAACCTATGATTAAAAACCACCATAAAAAAATTGTAAATTTATGATAAATTTTAAATTTTAATGACCTAGGCTTGAATCCATAATAATCGGAAATCAATTGAATAATAAATTTTAGATTTTTCGCCCTAAAATTATGAAATTAATATTATTTATTAATTTGTCATTAATTTTAAATATAAAATTTTAAATTTTTTATGCGATTCGTTCATATAACTTGCACGCACAAAGCAATGGACGCTTCGTGTTACCCTTAAGGGGTGTTGTATAGTGCGGGCATGCGACGACGAGCAAGGGAGCTCGTCGCCCGTGCGGCACGAATGCAATGAGCAGGGGCATGGTGCACGAGCACAAGGCAGTAGCCCTGCCTTGTGTCGTGGGCCACGAGCTATGGACGAATGGGCATGGGAGAAGGCAAGGCATGACAGTCGCATGTGGGCAGCAAGCGAGCTGCGCCACAACGCGCACTGCCTAGCGCAAGCGCGCGCAGCCTCGCGCGCAGCGAGCGCAAGCTCGCGTGCCACGAGCGCTGCGCCCAGCGTCGATCGCGCGCAGCGAGCAATTGCTCGCGCACAGCGAGCGATGGCTCGCGCACAGCGAGCGATGGCTCGCGCACAGCGAGCGATGGCTCGCGTGCATCGAGCACTGGAGCGCGCGCAGCGAGCGCTGGCGAGCGCGCACATCGAGCGATGGCTCGCGTGCATCGAGAGCTGGCGCGCGCGCAGCGAGCACTACTTGTGCGATGGCTTGCGCTGGAAGATGCAGCAGCTATGCGACGAGCGCATGGGCTGCGCGCACATGGCCAGCGATGGCTGTGTGCGTGTGGCCCATGGGCGTGCGATGCGTAGGGTGTTTGCGTTGCGATTAGATCGTTTTGAATGTTTAATTTGAAATTTTTTAGTTTACGTAATTTTAATTAATTTTAAAATTAATAATTTAAATTATTTTCTTGGATTTTAATTTTGAATATTGTAATTATAATAAATTTTATTTATTCTAATTAAGGGGTGTTGTATAGTGCGGGCATGCGACGACGAGCAAGGGAGCTCGTCGCCCGTGCGGCACGAATGCAATGAGCAGGGGCATGGTGCACGAGCACAAGGCAGTAGCCCTGCCTTGTGTCGTGGGCCACGAGCTATGGACGAATGGGCATGGGCGAAGGCAAGGCACGGCAGTCGCGTGTGGGCAGCAAGCAAGCTGCGCCACAACGCGCACTGCCTCGCGCAAGCGCGCACAGCCTCGCGCGCAGCGAGCGCAAACTCGCGTGCCACGAGCGCTGCGCCCAGCGTCGATCGCGCGCAGCGAGCAATTGCTCGCGCACAGCGAGCGATGGCTCGCGCACAGCGAGCGATGGCTCGCGTGCATCGAGCGCTGGAGCGCGTGCAGCGAGCGCTGGCGAGCGCGCACAGCGAGCGATGGCTCGCGTGCATCGAGCGCTGGCGCGCGCGCAGCGAGCACCACTTGTGCGATGGGTTGCGATGGAAGATGCAGCAGCTATGCGACGAGCGCATGGGCTGCGCGCACATGGCCAGCGATGGCTGTGTGCGTGTGGCCCATGGGCGTGCGATGCGTAGGGTGTTTGCGTTGCGATTAGATCGTTTTGAATGTTTAATTTGAAATTTTTCAGTTTACGTAATTTTAATTAATTTTAAAATTAATAATTTAAATTATTTTCTTGGATTTTAATTTTGAATATTGTAATTATAATAAATTTTATTTATTCTAATTATTTTACTAAAATTAAAATCATGAATTAATTTAAATACGACTGAAATTAAATTAAACTTTTTGGATTCAATTATAAATTCATATGAGCTTTAAATTTTAATTAAATTTGTATGTTTCCGGTTAGACTAGAAATACATTTTTATGTTTAAAATTAGTAAAGCATATAAATTTATTGGTTTAAGTGGGAGCGCTTTTTAGTCATAAACTTTTGATTAGGTCTACGAATCCTTAAGGTTAAAACAACTTGATTAGAATTAATAAGGACTGAATAATTGGTAGATTATTGGTGCCCTTGAGTAATTGCTGCAAATGTTTACGTGATGCATAATGTGTTTTACTAACTAGCTATGTGGGCCATTCATGATAATGAATGGGTGAATGGTATATATTGTATATGTACTGTTTTGCAGGTTATGAAGTGACTAGTATGGCCCAAATAGGATAGAAAATATGGTCTGCGTACCATTAATTTGAATGTAATTGGTCTAAAGTACCAAAGTTGTTTTTCAATTCAAATATGGTCTGCGTACCATCAAATAGTTGTAATTAGTTTTAATTATAGCTTATCCTATTTGAAGAAAATGGTGCCTCCCACGGAGATTTTCAAGACGGACTTTGAAGTCAAAGCTTCAAGATGAAGTCGGGCCATACTAGATCACCTTTATCTTATGCATGCTTTAAGTTATTTATTGCTTTAAATATGTCTTAATTATGCATAAGATTATGGCTTGATTATGTTGCATGATTAAGGATTTTAGTTCACTTAAAATCTAACCAACATAGTAAGAGCCTTAAGTTCCAAACTTAAAAATTGAGTGAAAAGGTGCCATGCCAAAATATACACTTGCTTGGATATCCTTTACATCAATCTAGTAATAGTTTTCGCTCAGCGAGGTGTTACTTATTGGTCCTAAAGGGGCAAGGTACACAAATAATTGTGAGTACATGTTATTTTTGGTGAAACTCAACGATA
The DNA here is from genome assembly GCF_020520425.1 of Spinacia oleracea. NCBI lineage: Eukaryota > Viridiplantae > Streptophyta > Magnoliopsida > Caryophyllales > Amaranthaceae > Spinacia > Spinacia oleracea. The sequence continues at coordinate 33,584 of NW_026614392.1, read as the reverse complement.
TAAGTAAGGAGTCCTTTTATGTCGTGGAAAAATCGATAGGTTTACCTAATAAGTTCTTAGACGTACCTATCAACCAAGAATAGTTTCTAGACTATTAGCAAAAGGCTTTTTGCTTACCTAAGATGTTCTAGGATTAAGTCGACAAACTGTGCTTAGTTCTTCAATGATTTTAGGATCTTGGAATCATTTTATTCACACCTGCCGGAACAAATAACTTGAATAAAATGCTTAATAAACATTGAATTATGCATGTATGCTAGGATTTAAGTTTATTAAGAGAAACTGTGAATGGTTATTTATTTGTTTATTCTTTTCAATTGTAGTTTTTAATATGGCAAACAACAATTCATTCAACATTCGATCAATTCTCGAAAAGGAGAAGTTGAACGGGAAAAACTTCCTTGACTGGCAAAGGAACTTGCAAATAGTTCTTATGCAGGAAGAAAAGGAGTATGTCCTAGATGAGGCGATGCCCGAAGCCGCAGGCGACGGGGTCACTCAGGCAGCCCTCAATCGTTGGATTGATGCCAACAAGGATGTGAAATGTCTAATGCTCGCCACCATGAGTGCGGATCTGCAGAAAACGTTCATCAACTCAGATGCTTTCACAATCATCAGTGAGTTGAAGAATATGTTCCAAGATCTGGCTCGAGTCGAAAGATTCGAGACTCATAGGCAAATTCTTGAGACCAAGCATAAGAAAGGCGAGCCCGTAAGTCCACATGTTCTCAAAATGATTGGACTCATTGAGAATATGAGTCGGCTGGATCAGCAATTTTCTCAGGAAATGGCTATAGACACCATCCTCCATTCTCTTCATAGCGGGTATGATCAGTTCAAACTGAACTACAGTATGAATAGTCTGGACAAAACGCTCACTGAGCTTCACGGTATGATGAAAACCGCTGAAAAGACGCTCAAAACTGATAAGCAGGATGTGCTTATGGTGCGTGGGGGCAAGTTCAAGAAATCTGGAAAGAAGAGGAATGCTAAGAAAGGTGGCAACAAGGCCAGCCCAACTAAGCAAACTGGCGCCAAATCTGTAAAGAGGAAGGTCAGTCAACCCACTTCTGAATCCGAATGCTTCTACTGCAAGAAGAAGGGGCATTGGAAGAGAGATTGCTTGAAGCTAAAGGAAGATCAGAAGAACGGAACAGTCGTTCCATCTTCAGGTATTTTCGTTATAGACTGTATACTTGCTAATTCAACTTCTTGGGTATTAGATACAGGTTGTGGCTCACACTTATGTTCCAATCCACAGGGACTAAGAAGAAGTAGAAAATTAAGCAAGGGTGAAGTCGACCTACGAGTGGGAAATGGAGCACGGATTGCTGCATTAGCTGTAGGAACTTACTATTTGTCGTTGCCCTCCGGGCTAGTTTTGGAACTGGAAGAATGTTTCCATGTTCCAAGTCTTACTAAAAACATCATTTCAGTTTCTTGCTTAGATGCTAAGGGATTTTCCTTTTTAATAAAAGACAATAGTTGTTCGTTTTATTTTAAAGAGATGTTTTATGGATCTGCTAGATTAGTCAATGGACTTTATTTATTAGATCACGACAAACAAGTATATAACATAAATACCAAAAAGGCCAAAAAGGATGATTCAGATCTCACCTATCTGTGGCATTGTCGATTAGGCCATATAAACTTGAAACGCTTAGAAATACTTCAAAAGGAAGGAATTCTAGAACCATTTGACTTAGAGGATTATGGTAAATGCGAATCATGTTTACTTGGCAAAATGACAAAGCAACCTTTCTCTAAAGTTGGAGAAAGAGCAAATGAACTATTGGGTTTAATCCATACAGATGTATGTGGACCAATGAGTACAAATGCTAGAGGTGGTTTCAGCTACTTTATCACTTTTACTGATGACTTCAGTAGGTATGGTTATGTCTACCTAATGAAGCATAAGTCTGAATCCTTTGACAAATTCAAGGAATTTCAGAGTGAAGTAGAGAATCAATTAGGCAAGAAGATTAAGGCACTGCGGTCTGATAGAGGCGGTGAATATCTGAGCTATGAATTTGATGACCATCAGAAAGAATGTGGAATTCTATCAGAATTGACTCCTCCTTGAACACCACAATGGAACGGTGTGTCAGAACGGAGGAACGGAACCTTGCTAGACATGGTCAGGTCAATGATGGGTCAGGCCGAACTTCCATTAGAATTTTGGGGACATGCACTAAATACAGCTGCACTCACTATAAATAGAGCTCCGTCTAAAGCTGTCGAAAAGACTCCATACGAATTATGGTTTGGAAAGCCTCCAAATGTGTCTTTTCTTAAGATTTGGGGATGTGAAGTATACGTCAAACGATTAATTTCAGACAAACTTCATCCAAAATCTGACAAATGTATCCTTGTGGGCTATCCAAAGGAAACAAAGGGGTATTACTTCTACAATACGTCTGAGAACAAGGTGTTTGTTGCTCGAGATGGTGTCTTTTTGGAGAAAGATCACATTTCCAAAATGACAAGTGGGAGAAAAGTAGACCTCGAAGAAATTCGAGTCGAACAATAAACTCTAGAGAATGCTCAAGATGACATTCAGGATGAAACTCAGAGATCTTTAGAAGAATCTGGTGAGAATCATGGTCAAACTAGAAATGTTACCCCGCGTAGATCGCAAAGATATAGATCTCAACCGGAAAGGTACTTAGGTATTCTAACGAACGAGAGCTATGACGTTCTATTACTTGAAAGTGATGAACCTGCGACTTACAAACAAGCTATGACGAGCCCTAGCTCCAAGAAATGGCAAGAAGCCATGCAATCTGAATTAGACTCCATGTCTGAAAACCAAGTATGGGATTTGGTCGATTTGCCAGATGGCTACCAAGCCATTGGAAGCAAATGGGTTTTCAAACTGAAAAAGGACAAGGATGGGAAACTTGAAGTTTTCAAAGCTAGATTGGTTGCAAAAGGTTACAGGCAAGTCCACGGTGTGGATTATGATGAAACCTTTTCACCAGTTGCAATGCTAAAGTCTATTCGGATAATGTTAGCAATCGCTGCATATTACGATTACGAAATATGGCAGATGGATGTCAAAACTTCTTTCTTAAACGGCGTTTTAACAGAAACTGTGTTTATGACACAGCCTGAAGGTTTTGAGGATCCAAAGAATGCTAAAAAGGTATGCAAGCTAAAGAAGTCAATCTACGGATTGAAGCAGGCATCCAGGAGCTGGAATATACGTTTTGATGAAGCAGTCAGTGACTTTGGTTTCATCAAGAACGCGGACGAATCTTGTGTATACAAGAAGGTCAGTGGGAGCAAAATTGCTTTCCTAGTATTATATGTCGACGACATATTGCTTATCGGAAATGACATTCCTATGTTGAACTCTGTCAAGATTTGGCTTGGGAAATGTTTTTCGATGAAGGATCTAGGAGAAGCACATTACATATTGGGCATCAAGATTTACAGAGATAGATCTAAAAAGGTGATTGGACTTAGTCAAAGCACTTATATCAATAAGGTGCTTGATAGGTTCAAGATGGCGGACTCCAAGCGAGGCTACCTACCCATGTCTCATGGAATGACTCTAAGCAAGACTCAGTGCCCAAAAACACTTGATGAGCGTAGACGAATGAATGGGATTCCATATGCATCATTGATTGGTTCAATAATGTATGCTATGATATGTACACGCCCGGATGTTGCGTACGCACTCAATGCTACGAGCAGATACCAGTCAGACCCAGGAGAGGCGCATTGGACTGCTGCCAAGAACATTCTGAAGTACCTGAAAAGGCACAAAGATGACTTCCTGGTCTATGGTGGAGATGATGAATTAATTGTTAAAGGCTATACGGACGCAAGTTTCCAAACCGACAAAGATGATTTCAGATCATAGTCTGGGTTTGTCTTCTGCCTCAACGGAGGAGCAGTAAGCTGGAAAAGTGCTAAGCAAAGCACCATTGCGGATTCTACAACTGAAGCGGAGTACATTGTTGCACATGAAGCAGCAAAGGAAGCTATATGGCTAAGGAAGTTCATAGGTGAACTTGGTGTAGTCCCCTCCATTAAAGGACCAATAGCCCTGTATTGTGACAATAACGGAGCTATTGCACAGGCAAAGGAGCCTAGACACCACCAGAGAGTCAAGCATGTACTTCGTAGATTTCACCTTCTACGAGAGTTCGTTGAAAGAAAAGAAGTCGAGATAAGCAAAATTGGAACTGATGACAACATATCAGATCCATTGACTAAACCTCTGCCGCAGGCGAAGCACAACTCGCACACTGCAGCTATGGGAATCAAGCATATTGGAGAATGGCTTTGATGTCTCTGTTTAATGTTTTAAAGTTTTAGAGTTTAAATCTTTGTAAAACATTATTGGTTAATCATTCACAATAAATGAAAAGAATTCATTTTTCCATTTAATTTGTGGTTTATTAAATGATGAGTCCCTTCAATTTGACGATATATTCAAGAGAGACTGTCAGGACCAGTCCTGTGACTAAGAAATGTCTATCAAGTGAACTTGAATGTCAAAGGTTGAAAATGGTCCCTAGTCGGAGTTTTCTATAAAATTGGACGCATAGAAAACGTTAGACGATTAGAATGCAAGATGACCAGTAGTTCTGTTTCTTGAACTATGTGGACATGGCAATGACAACTCTTACCTTATGTTCAAGAGCAAGCATCGAGCGACAAAGGAATTAGGAAATGCACACTTGTCCCTAAGGACAAGTGGGAGACTGAAGGAAATAATGCCCTTGGTCCAAGTATGCATTCTATGTTAAGTCTAATAAATGCGGTTCAGTATTAATTAACAAGTTAATAATTCAGTGAGATCAAGTGAGCTGAATGCCTAGCTAGAGGCCGCTTCAGTTCAAGTGGAATTAATGATATTAATCCACAGCTTACTCTTGACTGAACCCGTAGGGTCACACAAATAGTACGTAAACGGATCAAATATTTAATGGCATTAGATACTCCATCTATGGATATTCGGAATCGACGGATCTTGGTTTCAGTGGGAGTTGAGATCGTCACAGGCAAGAAATGAATACTCCGGAAACGATGATATTGCCGGAAACGGAAATATGGATCGTATCGGAAATATAAATATTATCCAAGTCGTAGATGTTGCCGGAAACGGAAACATGGTACGTATCGGAAAATATTATCGGAAATGGAAATATTGCCAGAATCGGAAATATTGCCGGAAACGGAAATATTGTCAGAATCGGAAATATTATCGGAATCGGAAAATAATTCCGGAATCGGAAATATTAAATATTGTTCGTATCGGAAATGAATTCCGGAATCGGGAATTTAATCGGAAGTGTATCGTACGAATTAGCATCGAACGAGGCCCGCTAGACGAAGGCCCGCACGAAGCCAGGCCGTCGCCCAGCGAGCCAACGCACACCAGCGCACGCCAAGCCTCGACCAGGCCCAGCGCAAGGCCAGGCCCAACCAAGGCCTTGGGCGCGCGCGCGCGGAGCGCAGCAATGGGCCGAGCGCTGTGCGCCTAGCGTGGGGCGCAAGGCTTGCGCGGGTGTACGGTGCTCGTGCATTGCTTGTGCGGGAATCCTGAAGCAATCAGGATTCGAAGTGTGATTAAATCCTAAAACTATTAGATAATGATTATTTAGTTAGAGTCCTAGTAGGGTTATAATTAAATAAATTAGTATCCTAATAGGATTCCAAAACCCTTTCCATAACTCTATAAATACGTGCCTAGGGTCACATATTTTAAGAGATTATTCAAGTATTCAAAGTGGGTTTTTGAGAGAAAATTCAGACACATTTCTTACCTAAGAGTGCCGAAAATCTTTAGTACCTTAAGGGCGATTCTAGTTGGTCAATCTTAAGACGGATCCGGACGTGCTGTGGACTATCTACGGAGGGACGACACTTGGAGTCCTAAAGACTTGTTCTTGTTCGGTTCGGGCGCAGCTAGGGAAGGCACGCAACAAAGAGTATGCATCTAAACTATGCTATATGATTATGTGTAAATAATATGTACTCCTGGCTAAATGGTTTTTCCGCATGATTTATGAATTGTCATATGTATCATAACCTAACAGTGGTATCACGAGCCCCTTATTATTTTCATAATCTAAATTGCATGAACATGGTTAAATATTACAAATTTGCATGAATTAAAAGGGGTGATTAATTTTCGTAATTGTTAATTAATTGCAAATTGCGTTTATTTAATTATACGTACGCAGTTTTTCGGCAGTTTCTTCGTTACTCATCCAAATCGAGTGATTTTTGTGTCAATTCCGCATGTAAAAGGCATTCTAAAATTTTAACAAAAAAAGCATTTTTCTGCCTAACCCAGAATTCTCAAATTCGAAGCCTAACTATGACTTTTCGAAGGTTTTAGTTTTTCGAATGCAAAATTTCGTAAATTTTAAATTTTTTATGCGATTCGTTCATATAACTTGCACGCGCAAAGCAATGGACGCTTCGTGTTACCCTTAAGGGGTGTTGTATAGTGCGGGCATGCGACGACGAGCAAGGGAGCTCGTCGCCCGTGCGGCACGAATGCAATGAGCAGGGGCATGGTGCACGAGCACAAGGCAGTAGCCCTGCCTTGTGTCGTGGGCCACGAGCTATGGACGAATGGGCATGGGCGAAGGCAAGGCACGACAGTCGCGTGTGGGCAGCAAGCGAGCTGCGCCACAACGCGCACTGCCTAGCGCAGGCGCGCGCAGCCTCGCGCGCAGCGAGCGCAAGCTCGCGTGCCACGAGCGCTGCGCCCAGCGTCGATCGCGCGCAGCGAGCAATTGCTCGCGCACAGCGAGCGATGGCTCGCGTGCATCGAGCGCTGGCGAGGGCGCACAGCGAGCGATGGCTCGCGTGCATCGAGCGCTGGCGCGCGCGCAGCGAGCACCACTTGTGCGATGGCTTGCGATGGAAGATGCAGTAGCTATGCGACGAGCGCATGGGCTGCGCGCACATGGCCAGCGATGGCTGTGTGCGTGTGGCCCATGGGCGTGCGATGCGTAGGGTGTTTGCGTTGCGATTAGATCGTTTTGAATGTTTAATTTGAAATTTTTCAGTTTACGTAATTTTAATTAATTTTAAAATTAATAATTTAAATTATTTTCTTGGATTTTAATTTTGAATATTGTAATTATAATAAATTTTATTTATTCTAATTAAGGGGTGTTGTATAGTGCGGGCATGCGACGACGAGCAAGGGAGCTCGTCGCCCGTGCGGCACGAATGCAATGAGCAGGGGCATGGTGCACGAGCACAAGGCAGTAGCCCTGCCTTGTGTCGTGGGCCACGAGCTATGGACGAATGGGCATGGGCGAAGGCAAGGCACGGCAGTCGCGTGTGGGCAGCAAGCGAGCTGCGCCACAACGCGCACTGCCTCGCGCAAGCGCGCACAGCCTCGCGCGCAGCGAGCGCAAGCTCGCGTGCCACGAGCGCTGCGCCCAGCGTCGATCGCGCGCAGCGAGCAATTGCTCGCGCACAACGAGCGATGGCTCGCGCACAGCGAGCGATGGCTCGCGCACAGCGAGCGATGGCTCGCGCACAGCGAGCGATGGCTCGCGTGCATCGAGCGCTGGAGCGCGCGCAGCGAGCGCTGGCGAGCGCGCACAGCGAGCGATGGCTCGCGTGCATCGAGCGCTGGCGCGCGCGCAGCGAGCACCACTTGTGCGATGGCTTGCGATGGAAGATGCAGCAGCTATGCGACGAGCGCATGGGCTGCGCGCACATGGCCAGCGATGGCTGTGTGCGTGTGGCCCATGGGCGTGCGATGCGTAGGGTGTTTGCGTTGCGATTAGATCGTTTTGAATGTTTAATTTGAAATTTTTCAGTTTACGTAATTTTAATTAATTTTAAAATTAATAATTTAAATTATTTTCTTGAATTTTAATTTTGAATATTGTAATTATAATAAATTTTATTTATTCTAATTATTTTACTAAAATTAAAATCATGAATTAATTTAAATACGACTGAAATTAAATTAAACTTTTTGGATTCAATTATAAATTCATATGAGCTTTAAATTTTAATTAAATTTGTATGTTTCCGGTTAGACTAGAAATACATTTTTATGTTTAAAATTAGTAAAGCATATAAATTTATTGGTTTAAGTGGGAGCGCTTTTTAGTCATAAACTTTTGATTAGGTCTACGAATCCTTAAGGTTAAAACAACTTGATTAGAATTAATAAGGACTGAATAATTGGTAGATTATTGGTGCCCTTGAGTAATTGCTGCAAATGTTTACGTGATGCATAATGTGTTTTACTAACCAGCTATGTGGGCCATTCATAATAATGAATGGGTGAATGGTATATATTGTATATGTACTGTTTTGCAGGTTATGAAGTGACTAGTATGGCCCAAATAGGATAGAAAATATGGTCTGCGTACCATTAATTTGAATGTAATTGGTCTAAAGTACCAAAGTTGTTTTTCAATTCAAATATGGTCTGCGTACCATCAAATAGTTGTAATTAGTTTTAATTATAGCTTATCCTATTTGAAGAAAATGGTGCCTCCCACGGAGATTTTCAAGACGGACTTTGAAGTCAAAGCTTCAAGATGAAGTCGGGCCATACTAGATCACCTTTATCTTATGCATGCTTTAAGTTATTTATTGCTTTAAATATGTCTTAATTATGCATAAGATTATGGCTTGATTATGTTGCATGATTAAGGATTTTAGTTCACTTAAAATCTAACCAACATAGTAAGAGCCTTAAGTTCCAAACTTAAAAATTGAGTTAAAAGGTGCCATGCCAAAATATACACTTGCTTGGATATCCTTTACATCAATCTAGTAATAGTTTTCGCTCAGCGAGGTGTTACTTATTGGTCCTAAAGGGGCAAGGTACACAAATAATTGTGAGTACATGTTAGTTTTGGTGAAACTCAACGATATAAGTAAGGAGTCCTTTTATGTCGTGGCAAAATCGATAGGTTTACCTAATAAGTTCTTAGACGTACCTATCAACCAAGAATAGTTTCTAGACTATTAGCAAAAGGCTTTTTGCTTACGTAAGATGTTCTAGGATTAAGTCGACAAACTGTGCTTAGTTCTTCAATGATTTTAGGATCTTGGAATCATTTTATTCACACCTGCCGGAACAAATAACTTGAATAAAATGCTTAATAAACATTGAATTATGCATGTATGCTAGGATTTAAGTTTATTAAGAGAAACTGTGAATGGTTATTTATTTGTTTATTCTTTTCAATTGTAGTTTTTAATATGGAAAACAACAATTCATTCAACATTCGATCAATTCTCGAAAAGGAGAAGTTGAACGGGAAAAACTTCCTTGACTGGCAAAGGAACTTGCAAATAGTTCTTATGCAGGAAGAAAAGGAGTATGTCCTAGATGAGGCGATGCCCGAAGCCGCAGGCGACGGGGTCACTCAGGCAGCCCTCAATCGTTGGATTGATGCCAACAAGGATGTGAAATGTCTAATGCTCGCCACCATGAGTGCGGATCTGCAGAAAACGTTCATCAACTCAGATGCTTTCACAATCATCAGTGAGTTGAAGAATATGTTCCAAGATCTGGCTCGAGTCGAAAGATTCGAGACTCATAGGCAAATTCTTGAGACCAAGCATAAGAAAGGCGAGCTCGTAAGTCCACATGTTCTCAAAATGATTGGACTCATTGAGAATATGAGTCGGCTGGATCAGCAATTTTCTCAGGAAATGGCTATAGACACCATCCTCCATTCTCTTCATAGCGGGTATGATCAGTTCAAACTGAACTACAGTATGAGTAGTCTGGACAAAACGCTCACTGAGCTTCACGGTATGCTGAAAACCGCTGAAAAGACGCTCAAAAGTGATAAGCAGGATGTGCTTATGGTGCGTGGGGGCAAGTTCAAGAAATCTGGAAAGAAGAGGAATGCTAAGAAAGGTGGCAACAAGGCCAGCCCAACTAAGCAAACTGGTGCCAAATCTGTAAAGAGGAAGGTCAGTCAACCCACTTCTGAATCCGAATGCTTCTACTGCAAGAAGAAGGGGCATTGGAAGAGAGATTGCTTGAAGCTAGAGGAAGATCAGAAGAACGGAACAGTCGTTCCATCTTCAGGTATTTTCGTTATAGACTGTATACTTGCTAATTCAACTTCTTGGGTATTAGATACAGGTTGTGGCTCACACTTATGTTCCAATCCACAGGGACTAAGAAGAAGTAGAAAGTTAAGCAAGGGTGAAGTCGACCTACGAGTGGGAAATGGAGCACGGATTGCTGCATTAGCTGTAGGAACTTACTATTTGTCGTTGCCCTCCGGGCTAGTTTTGGAACTGGAAGAATGTTTCCATGTTCCAAGTCTCACTAAAAACATCATTTCAGTTTCTTGCTTAGATGCTAAGGGATTTTCCTTTTTAATAAAAGACAATAGTTGTTCGTTTTATTTTAAAGAGATGTTTTATGGATCTGCTAGATTAGTCAATGGACTTTATTTATTAGATCACGACAAACAAGTATATAACATAAATACCAAAAAGGCCAAAAAGGATGATTCAGATCTCACCTATCTGTGGCATTGTCGATTAGGCCATATAAACTTGAAACGCTTAGAAAGACTTCAAAAGGAAGGAATTCTAGAACCATTTGACTTAGAGGATTATGGTAAATGCGAATCATGTTTACTTGGCAAAATGACAAAGCAACCTTTCTCTAAAGTTGGAGAAAGAGCAAATGAACTATTGGGTTTAATCCATACAGATGTATGTGGACCAATGAGTACAAATGCTAGAGGTGGTTTCAGCTACTTTATCACTTTTACTGATGACTTCAGTAGGTATGGTTATGTCTACCTAATGAAGCATAAGTCTGAATCCTTTGACAAATTCAAGGAATTTCAGAGTGAAGTAGAGAATCAATTAGGCAAGAAGATTAAGGAACTGCGGTCTGATAGAGGCGGTGAATATCTGAGCTATGAATTTGATGACCATCTGAAAGAATGTGGAATTCTATCAGAATTGACTCCTCCTGGAACACCACAATGGAACGGTGTGTCAGAACGGAGGAACAGAACCTTGCTAGACATGGTTAGGTCAATGATGGGTCAGGCCGAACTTCCATTAGAATTTTGGGGACATGCACTAAATACAGCTGCACTCACTATAAATAGAGCTCCGTCTAAAGCTGTCGAAAAGACTCCATACGAATTATGGTTTGGAAAGCCTCCAAATGTGTCTTTTCTTAAGATTTGGGGATGTGAAGTATACGTCAAACGATTAATTTCAGACAAACTTCATCCAAAATCTGACAAATGTATCCTTGTGGGCTATCCAAAGGAAACAAAGGGGTATTACTTCTACAATACGTCTGAGAACAAGGTGTTTGTTGCTCGAGATGGTGTCTTTTTGGAGAAAGATCACATTTCCAAAATGACAAGTGGGAGAAAAGTAGACCTCGAAGAAATTCGAGTCGAACAAGAAACTCTAGAGAATGCTCAAGATGACATTCAGGATGAAACTCAGAGATCTTTAGAAGAATCTGGTGAGAATCATGGTCAAACTAGAAATGTTACCCCGCGTAGATCGCAAAGATATAGATCTCAACCGGAAAGGTACTTAATTAGGTATTCTGACGAACGAGAGCTATGACGTTCTATTACTTGAAAGTGATGAACCTGCGACTTACAAACAAGCTATGACGAGCCCTAACTCCAAGCAATGGCAAGAAGCCATGCAATCTGAATTAGACTCCATGTCTGAAAACCAAGTATGGGATTTGGTCGATTTGCCAGATGGCTACCAAGCCATTGGAAGCAAATGGGTTTTCAAACTGAAAAAGGACAAGGATGGGAAACTTGAAGTTTTCAAAGCTAGATTGGTTGCAAAAGGTTACAGGCAAGTCCACGGTGTGGATTATGATGAAATCTTTTCACCAGTTGCAATGCTAAAGTCTATTCGGATAATGTTAGCAATCGCTGCATATTACGATTACGAAATATGGCAGATGGATGTCAAAACTGCTTTCTTAAACGGCGTTTTAACAGAAACTGTGTTTATGACACAGCCTGAAGGTTTTGAGGATCCAAAGAATGCTAAAAAGGTATGCAAGCTAAAGAAGTCAATCTACGGATTGAAGCAGGCATCCAGGAGCTGGAATATACGTTTTGATGAAGCAGTCAGTGACTTTGGTTTCATCAAGAACGCAGACGAATCTTGTGTATACAAGAAGGTCAGTGGGAGCAAAATTTCTTTCCTAGTATTATATGTCGACGACATATTACTTATCGGAAATGACATTCCTATGTTGAACTCTGTCAAGATTTGGCTTGGGAAATGTTTTTCGATGAAGGATCTAGGAGAAGCACAGTACATATTGGGCATCAAGATTTACAGAGATAGATCTAAAAGGATGATTGGACTTAGTCAAAGCACTTATATCAATAAGGTGCTTGATAGGTTCAAGATGGCGGACTCCAAGCGAGGCTACCTACCCATGTCTCATGGAATGACTCTAAGCAAGACTCAGTGCCCAAAAACACTTGATGAGCGTAGACGAATGAATGGGATTCCATATGCATCATTGATTGGTTCAATAATGTATGCTATGATATGTACACGCCCGGATGTTGCGTACGCACTCAGTGCTACGAGCAGATACCAGTCAGACCCAGGAGAGGCGCATTGGACTGCTGCCAAGAACATTCTGAAGTACCTGAAAAGGCACAAAGATGACTTCCTGGTCTATGGTGGAGATGATGAATTAATTGTTAAAGGCTATACGGACGCAAGTTTCCAAACCGACAAAGATGATTTCAGATCATAGTCTGGGTTTGTCTTCTGCCTCAACGGAGGAGCAGTAAGCTGGAAAAGTGCTAAGCAAAGCACCATTGCGGATTCTACAACTGAAGCGGAGTACATTGTTGCACATGAAGCAGCAAAGGAAGCTATATGGCTAAGGAAGTTCATAGGTGAACTTGGTGTAGTCCCCTCCATTAAAGGACCAATAGCCCTGTATTGTGACAATAACGGAGCTATTGCACAGGCAAAGGAGCCTAGACACCACCAGAGAGTCAAGCATGTACTTCGTAGATTTCACCTTCTACGAGAGTTCGTTGAAAGAAAAGAAGTCGAGATAAGCAAAATTGGAACTGATGACAACATATCAGATCCATTGACTAAACCTCTGCCGCAGGCGAAGCACAACTCGCACACTACAGCTATGGGAATCAAGCATATTGGAGAATGGCTTTGATGTCTCTGTTTAATGTTTTAAAGTTTTAGAGTTTAAATCTTTGTAAAACATTATTGGTTAATCATTCACAATAAATGAAAAGAATTCATTTTTCCATTTAATTTGTGGTTTATTAAATGATGAGTCCCTTCAATTTGACGATATATTCAAGAGAGACTGTCAGGACCAGTCCTGTGACTAAGAAATGTCTATCAAGTGAACTTGAATGTCAAAGGTTGAAAATGGTCCCTAGTCGGAGTTTTCTATAAAATTGGACGCATAGAAAACGTTAGACGATTAGAATGCAAGATGACCAGTAGTTCTGTTTCTTGAACTATGTGGACATGGCAATGACAACTCTTACCTTATGTTCAAGAGCAAGCATCGAGCGACAAAGGAATTAGGAAATGCACACTTGTCCCTAAGGACAAGTGGGAGACTGAAGGAAATAATGCCCTTGGTCCAAGTATGCATTCTATGTTAAGTCTAATAAATGCGGTTCAGTATTAATTAACAAGTTAATAATTCAGTGAGATCAAGTGAGCTGAATGCCTAGCTAGAGGCCGCTTCAGTTCAAGTGGAATTAATGATATTAATCCACAGCTTACTCTTGACTGAACCCGTAGGGTCACACAAATAGTACGTAAACGGATCAAGTATTTAATGGCATTAGATACTCCATCTATGGATATTCGGAATTGACGGATCTTGGTTTCAGTGGGAGCTGAGATCGTCACAGGCAAGAAATGAATACTCCGGAAACGATGATATTGCCGGAAACGGAAATATGGATCGTATCGGAAATATAAATATTATCCAAGTCGTAGATGTTGCCGGAAACGGAAACATGGTACGTATCGGAAAATATTATCGGAAATGGAAATATTGCCAGAATCGGAAATATTGCCGGAAACGGAAATATTGTCAGAATCGGAAATATTATCGGAATCGGAAAATAATTCCGGAATCGGAAATATTAAATATTGTTCGTATCGGAAATGAATTCCGGAATCGGGAATTTAATCGGAAGCTTATCGTACGAATTAGCATCGGACGAGGCCCGCTAGACGAAGGCCCAGCACGAAGCCAGGCCGTCGCCCAGCGAGCCAACGCACACCAGCGCACGCCAAGCCTCGACCAGGCCCAGCGCAAGGCCAGGCCCAGCCAAGGCCTTGGGCGCGCGCGCGCGGAGCGCAGCAATGGGCCGAGCGCTGTGCGCCTAGCGTGGGGCGCAAGGCTTGCGCGGGTGTACGGTGCTCGTGCATTGCTTGTGCGGGAATCCTGAAGCAATCAGGATTCGAAGTGTGATTAAATCCTAAAACTATTAGATAATGATTATTTAATTAGAGTCCTAGTAGGGTTATAATTAAATAAATTAGTATCCTAATAGGATTCCAAAACCCTTTCCATAACTCTATAAATACGTGCCTAGGGTCACATATTTTAAGAGATTATTCAAGTATTCAAAGTGAGTTTTTGAGAGAAAATTCAGACACATTTCTTACCTAAGAGTGCCGAAAATCTTTAGTACCTTAAGGGCGATTCTAGTTGGTCAATCTTAAGGCGGATCCGGACGTGCTGTGGACTATCTACGGAGGGACGACACTTGGAGTCCTAAAGACTTGTTCTTGTTCGGTTCGGGCGCAGCTAGGGAAGGCACGCAACAAAGAGTATGCATCTAAACTATGCTATATGATTATGTGTAAATAATATGTACTCCTGGCTAAATGGTTTTTCCGCATGATTTATGAATTGTCATATGTATCATAACCTAACAGTTTCTTGGCCAAGCGGTACGCTACGCGTGTGAGTGGTGTTTGGTTTTTTTAGCTGGCGGGCTCCGTGAACCGCACGCCGATAAACCTCTTCAGTGTTTGCTCCAAGTGCTATACAGGCCTTGGGCGAGTGATGGTTTTCTGTGTTGCATTCCTAACGATCGCATTGACATGGACCAAGGGCATGGCATCCATAAGCACGCAAGGGAAAGGCATGGCCCAAGGCACAACAATCGGACCCAAGGCATGGCCCAAGGCAAAACGATCGGACCACATGCACAATAATTAAGCTTAATGCCCATATAAGGTTTTCCAACAAAAAAAATGGGGCATTATTATGTCAAAAACTCAAGTTTTGAGCCATTATTATGTTACTGTCACTTGGGTGTTCACTAGGAAAATTTAGCTAATTCAAAATAAACCTCTATAGGGGGAGGGTGAGAGTGGAAGGATGGATGGTCAAGGTTGGCTTAAAACTCTCTTGTGGGCACCGTTGGGCATGGTCGGCCCCCCTACGACACCACACATGCCCATGACATTAGACGGATTGAAAATTTTGGATCATTCGATGGATTTGACGCATAATTTTTTGTCCGAGACCCGATTTGCCGCGAAAAATTATTTTTTTGAAAAAAAAAAATCAAAAAAATTCAAAAAAAATTCAAAAAAATTTTTTTTTTTGAAATAAAATTTGTTGTCTCTAAGCAAGGGCACGACATGGCCCAAGACAGGCAAGGTATGACCCAAGAAAGGCAAGCAAGGGCACGACATGGCCCAAGCAAAGCAATGCATGACCCAAGAAAGGCAAGCAAGGCACGACATGGCCCAAGCAAGGCAATCCATGACCCAAGAAAGGCAAGCAAGGGCACGACATGGCCCAAGCAAGGCAAGACATGACCCAAGAAAGGCAAGCAAGGGCACGACATGGCCCAAGCAAGGCAAAGCATGACCCAAGAGAGGCAAGCAAGGGCACGACATGGCCCAAGAAAGGCAAGTAAGGGCACGACATGGCCCAAGCAAGGCAAGGCATGACCAAAGAAAGGCAAGCAAGGGCACGACATGGCCTAAGCAAGGCAAGGCATGACCCAATAAAGGCAAGCAAGGGCACGACATGACCCAAGCAAGGCAAGGCATGACCCAAGAAAGCCAAGCAAGGGCACGACATGGCCCAAGCAAGGCAAGGCATGACCCAAGAAAGGTAAGCAAGGGCACGACATGGCCCAAGCAAGGCAAGGCATGACCCAAGAAAGGTAAGCAAGGGCACGACATGGCCCAAGCAAGGTAAGCATGACCCAAGAAAGGCAAGCAAGGGCACGACTTGGCCCAAGCAAGGCAAGGCATGACCCAAGAAAGGCAAGGAAGGGCACGACATGGCCCAAGCAAGGCAAGGCATGACCCAAGAAAGGTAAGCAAGGGCACGACATGGCCCAAGCAAGGTAAGCATGACCCAAGAAAGGTAAGCAAGGGCACGGCATGGCCCAAGCAAGGCAAGGCATGACCCAAGAAAGGCAAGCAAGGGCACGACATGGCCCAAGCAAGGCAAGGCATGACCCAAGAAAGGTAAGCAAGGGCACGACATGGCCCAAGCAAGGGAAGCATGACCCAAGAAAGGTAAGCAAGGGCACGACATGGCCCAAGCAAGGCAAGGCATGACCCAAGAAAGGTAAGCAAGGGCACGACATGGCCCAAGCAAGGTAAGCATGACCCAAGAAAGGCAAGCAAGGGCACGACTTGGCCCAAGCAAGGCAAGGCATGACCCAAGAAAGGTAAGCAAGGGCACGACATGGCCCAAGCAAGGCAAGGCATGACCCAAGAAAGGTAAGCAAGGGCACGACATGGCCCAAGTAAGGTAAGCATGACCCAAGAAAGGCAAGCAAGGGCACGACATGGCCCAAGCAAGGCAAGGCATGACCCAAGAAAGGTAAGCAAGGGCACGACATGGCCCAAGCAAGGTAAGCATGACCCAAGAAAGGCAAGCAAGGGCACGACATGGCCCAAGCAAGGCAAGGCATGACCCAAGAAAGGTAAGCAAGGGCACGACATGGCCCAAGCAAGGCAAGGCATGACCCAAGAAAGGTAAGCAAGGGCACGACATGGCCCAAGCAAGGCAAGGCATGACCCAAGAAAGGTAAGCAAGGGCACAACATGGCCCAAGCAAGGGAAGCATGACCCAAGAAAGGTAAGCAAGGGCACGACATGGCCCAAGCAAGGCAAGGCATGACCCAAGAAAGGTAAGCAAGGGCACGACATGGCCCAAGCAAGGTAAGCATGACCCAAGAAAGGTAAGCAAGGGCACGACATGGCCCAAGCAAGGTAAGCATGACCCAAGAAAGGCAAGCAAGGGCACGACTTGGCCCAAGCAAGGCAAGGCATGACCCAAGAAAGGCAAGGAAGGGCACGACATGGCCCAAGCAAGGCAAGGCATGACCCAAGAAAGGTAAGCAAGGGCACGACATGGCCCAAGCAAGGTAAGCATGACCCAAGAAAGGTAAGCAAGGGCACGACATGGCCCAAGCAAGGCAAGGCATGACCCAAGAAAGGTAAGCAAGGGCACGACATGGCCCAAGCAAGGTAAGCATAACCCAAGAAAGGCAAGCAAGGGCACGACTTGGCCCAAGCAAGGCAAGGCATGATCCAAGAAAGGTAAGCAAGGGCACGACATGGCCCAAGCAAGGTAAGCATGACCCAAGAAAGGTAAGCAAGGGCATGACATGGCCCAAGCAAGGCAAGGCATGACCCAAGAAAGGTAAGCAAGGGCACGACATGGCCCAAGCAAGGTAAGCATAACCCAAGAAAGGCAAGCAAGGCAACGACTTGGCCCAAGCAAGGCAAGGCATGACCCAAGAAAGGTAAGCAAGGGAACGACATGGCCCAAGTAAGGTAAGCATGACCCAAGAAAGGCAAGCAAGGGCACGACATGGCCCAAGCAAGGCAAGGCATGACCCAAGAAAGGTAAGAAAGGGCACGACATGGCCCAAGCAAGGCAAGGCATGACCCAAGAAAGGTAAGCAAGGGCACGACATGGCCCAAGCAAGGTAAGCATGACCCAGGAAAGGCAAGCAAGGGCACGACATGGCCCAAGCAAGGCAAGGCATGACCCAAGAAAGGTAAGCAAGGGCACGCATGGCCCAAGCAAGGCAAGGCATGACCCAAGAAAGGTAAGCAAGGGCACGACATGGCCCAAGCAAGGGCAACATGACCCAAGAAAGGTAAGCAAGGGCACGACATGGCCCAAGCAAGGCAAGGCATGACCCAAGAAAGGTAAGCAAGGGCACAACATGGCCCAAGCAAGGGAAGCATGACCCAAGAAAGGTAAGCAAGGGCACGACATGGCCCAAGCAAGGCAAGGCATGACCCAAGAAAGGTAAGCAAGGGCACGACATGGCCCAAGCAAGGTAAGCATGACCCAAGAAAGGTAAGCAAGGGCACGACATGGCCCAAGCAAGGTAAGCATGACCCAAGAAAGGCAAGCAAGGGCACGACTTGGCCCAAGCAAGGCAAGGCATGACCCAAGAAAGGCAAGGAAGGGCACGACATGGCCCAAGCAAGGCAAGGCATGACCCAAGAAAGGTAAGCAAGGGCACGACATGGCCCAAGCAAGGTAAGCATGACCCAAGAAAGGTAAGCAAGGGCACGACATGGCCCAAGCAAGGCAAGGCATGACCCAAGAAAGGTAAGCAAGGGCACGACATGGCCCAAGCAAGGTAAGCATAACCCAAGAAAGGCAAGCAAGGGCACGACTTGGCCCAAGCAAGGCAAGGCATGATCCAAGAAAGG
This sequence comes from Spinacia oleracea, assembly GCF_020520425.1. NCBI lineage: Eukaryota > Viridiplantae > Streptophyta > Magnoliopsida > Caryophyllales > Amaranthaceae > Spinacia > Spinacia oleracea. The sequence goes on along the minus strand of NW_026614392.1, from coordinate 14,873 downwards.
TAAGCAAGGGCACGACATGGCCCAAGCAAGGTAAGCATGACCCAAGAAAGGTAAGCAAGGGCATGACATGGCCCAAGCAAGGCAAGGCATGACCCAAGAAAGGTAAGCAAGGGCACGACATGGCCCAAGCAAGGTAAGCATAACCCAAGAAAGGCAAGCAAGGCAACGACTTGGCCCAAGCAAGGCAAGGCATGACCCAAGAAAGGTAAGCAAGGGAACGACATGGCCCAAGTAAGGTAAGCATGACCCAAGAAAGGCAAGCAAGGGCACGACATGGCCCAAGCAAGGCAAGGCATGACCCAAGAAAGGTAAGAAAGGGCACGACATGGCCCAAGCAAGGCAAGGCATGACCCAAGAAAGGTAAGCAAGGGCACGACATGGCCCAAGCAAGGTAAGCATGACCCAGGAAAGGCAAGCAAGGGCACGACATGGCCCAAGCAAGGCAAGGCATGACCCAAGAAAGGTAAGCAAGGGCACGCATGGCCCAAGCAAGGCAAGGCATGACCCAAGAAAGGTAAGCAAGGGCACGACATGGCCCAAGCAAGGGCAACATGACCCAAGAAAGGTAAGCAAGGGCACGACATGGCCCAAGCAAGGCAAGGCATGACCCAAGAAAGGTAAGCAAGGGCACGACATGGCCCAAGCAAGGTAAGCATGACCCAAGAAAGGCAAGCAAGGGCACGACTTGGCCCAAGCAAGGCAAGGCATGACCCAAGAAAGGTAAGCAAGGGCACGACATGGCCCAAGCAAGGCAAGGCATGACCCAAGAAAGGTAAGCAAGGGCACGACATGGCCCAAGCAAAGGAAGCATGACCTAAGAAAGGTAAGCAAGGGCACGACATGGCCCAAGCAAGGCAAGGCATGACCCAAGAAAGGCAAGCAAGGGCACGACATGGCCCAAGCAAGGCAAGGCATGACCCAAGAAAGGTAAGCAAGGGCACGACATGGCCCAAGCAAGGCAAGGCATGACCCAAGATAGGTAAGCAAGGGCAAGACATGGCCAAGCAAGGCAAGGCATGACCAAGAAAGGTAAGCAAGGGCACGACATGGCCCAAACAAGGTAAGCATGACCCAAGAAAGGTAAGCAAGGGCACGACATGGCCCAAGCAAGGCAAGGCATGACCCAAGAAAGGTAAGCAAGGGCACGACATGTCCCAAGCAAGGCAAGGCATGACCCAAGAAAGGTAAGCAAGGGCACGACATGGCCCAAGCAAGGCAAAGCATGACCCAAGAAAGGTAAGCAAGGGTACGACATGGCCCAAGCAAGGTAAGCATGACGCAAGAAAGGTAAGCAAGGGTACGACATGGCCCAAGCAAGGCAAGCATGACCCAAGAAAGGTAAGCAAGGGCACGACATGGCCCAAGCAAGGCAAGGCATGACCAAGAAAGGTAAGCAAGGGCACGACATGGCCCAAACAAGGCAAGCATGACCCAAGAAAGGTAAGCAAGGGCACGACATGGCCCAAGCAAGGCAAGGCATGACCCAAGAAAGGTAAGCAAGGGCATGACATGGCCCAAGCAAGGCAAGGCATGACCAAGAAAGGTAAGCAAGGGCACGACATGGCCCAAACAAGGTAAGCATGACCCAAGAAAGGTAAGCAAGGGCACGACATGGCCCAAGCAAGGCAAGGCATGACCCAAGAAAGGTAAGCAAGGGCACGACATGGCCCAAGCAAGGCAAGGCATGACCCAAGATAGGTAAGCAAGGGCACGACATGGCCAAGCAAGGCATGGCATGACCAAGAAAGGTAAGCAAGGGCACGACATGGCCCAAACAAGGTAAGCATGACCCAAGAAAGGTAAGCAAGGGCACGACATGGCCCAAGCAAGGCAAGGCATGACCGAAGAAAGGTAAGCAAGGGCACGACATGTCCCAAGCAAGGCAAGGCATGACCAGAGAAAGGTAAGCAAGGGCACGACATGGCCCAAGCAAGGCAAGGCATGACCCAAGAAAGGTAAGCAAGGGTACGACATGGCCCAAGCAAGTTAAGCATGACCCAAGAAAGGTAAGCAAGGGCACGACATGGCCCAAGCAAGGCAAGCATGACCCAAGAACGGTAAGCAAGGGCACGACATGGCCCAAGCAAGGCAAGGCATGACCAAGAAAGGTAAGCAAGGGCACGACATGGCCCAAACAAGGTAAGCATGACCCAAGAAAGGTAAGCAAGGGCACGACATGGCCCAAGCAAGGCAAGGCATGACCCAAGAAAGGTAAGCAAGGGCACGACATGGCCCAAGCAAGGCAAGGCATGACCAAGAAAGGTAAGCAAGGGCTCGACATGGCCCAAACAAGGTAAGCATGACCCAAGAAAAGTAAGCAAGGGCACGACATGGCCCAAGCAAGGCAAGGCATGACCCAAGAAAGGTAAGCAAGGGCACGACATGGCCCAAGCAAGGCAAGGCATGACCCAAGATAGGTAAGCAAGGGCACGACATGGCCAAGCAAGGCAAGGCATGACCAAGAAAGGTAAGCAAGGGCACGACATGGCCCAAACAAGGTAAGCATGACCCAAGAAAGGTAAGCAAGGGCGCGACATGGCCCAAGCAAGGCAAGGCATGACCCAAGAAAGGTAAGCAAGGGCACGACATGTCCCAAGAAAGGCAAGGCATGACCCAAGAAAGGTAAGCAAGGGCACGACATGGCCCAAGCAAGGCAAGGCATGACCCAAGAAAGGTAAGCAAGGGTACGACATGGCCCAAGCAAGGTAAGCATGACCCAAGAAAGGTAAGCAAGGGCACGACATGGCCCAAGCAAGGTAAGCATCACCCAAGAAAGGTAAGCAAGGGCACGACATGGCCCAAGCAAGGCAAGGCATGACCCAAGAAAGGTAAGCAAGGGTACGACATGGCCCAAGCAAGGTAAGCATGACCCAAGAAAGGTAAGCAAGGGCACGACATGGCCCAAGCAAGGTAAGCATCACCCAAGAAAGGTAAGCAAGGGCACGACATGGCCAAGCAAGGTAAGCAAGACCCAAGAAAGGTAAGCAAGGGCACGACATGGCCCAAGCAAGGCAAAGCATGACCCAAGAAAGGTAAGCATGACCCAAGCAAGGTAAGGCATGACCCAAGAAAGGTAAGCAAGGGCATGACATGGCCCAAGCAAGGTAAGCATGACCCAAGAAAGGTAAGCAAGGGCACGACATGGCCCAAGCAAGGCAAGGCATGACCCAAGAAAGGTAAGCAAGGGCACGACATGGCCCAAGCAAGGTAAGCATAACCCAAGAAAGGTAAGCAAGGGCACGCCATGGCCCAAGCAAGGTAAGCATGACCCAAGAAAGGTAAGCAAGGGCACGACATGGCCCAAGCAAGGCAAGGCATGACCCAAGAAAGGTAAGCAAGGGCACGACATGGCCCAAGCAAGGTAAGCATGACCCAGGAAAGGCAAGCAAGGGCACGACATGGCCCAAGCAAGGCAAGGCATGACCCAAGAAAGGTAAGCAAGGGCACGACATGGCCCAAGCAAGGCAAGGCATGACCCAAGAAAGGTAAGCAAGGGCACGACATGGCCCAAGCAAGGCAAGGCATGACCCAAGAAAGGTAAGCAAGGGCACGACATGGCCCAAGCAAAGGAAGCATGACCTAAGAAAGGTAAGCAAGGGCACGACATGGCCCAAGCAAGGCAAGGCATGACCCAAGAAAGGCAAGCAAGGGCACGACATGGCCCAAGCAAGGCAAGGCATGACCCAAGAAAGGTAAGCAAGGGCACGACATGGCCCAAGCAAGGCAAGGCATGACCCAAGATAGGTAAGCAAGGGCACGACATGGCCAAGCAAGGCAAGGCATGACCAAGAAAGGTAAGCAAGGGCACGACATGGCCCAAACAAGGTAAGCATGACCCAAGAAAGGTAAGCAAAGGCACGACATGGCCCAAGCAAGGCAAGGCATGACCCAAGAAAGTTAAGCAAGGGCACCACATGTCCCAAGCAAGGCAAGGCATGACCCAAGAAAGGTAAGCAAGGGCACGACATGGCCCAAGCAAGGCAAAGCATGACCCAAGAAAGGTAAGCAAGGGTACGACATGGCCCAAGCAAGGTAAGCATGACCCAAGAAAGGTAAGCAAGGGTACGACATGGCCCAAGCAAGGCAAGCATGACCCAAGAAAGGTAAGCAAGGGCACGACATGGCCCAAGCAAGGCAAGGCATGACTAAGAAAGGTAAGCAAGGGCACGACATGGCCCAAGCAAGGCAAGCATGACCCAAGAAAGGTAAGCAAGGGCACGACATGGCCCAAGCAAGGCAAGGCATGACCCAAGAAAGGTAAGCAAGGGCACGACATGGCCCAAGCAAGGCAAGGCATGACCAAGAAAGGTAAGCAAGGGCACAACATGGCCCAAACAAGGTAAGCATGACCCAAGAAAGGTAAGCAAGGGCACGACATGGCCCAAGCAAGGCAAGGCATGACCCAAGAAAGGTAAGCAAGGGCACGACATGGCCCAAGCAAGGCAAGGCATGACCCAAGATAGGTAAGCAAGGGCACGACATGGCCAAGCAAGGCATGGCATGACCAAGAAAGGTAAGCAAGGGCACGACATGGCCCAAACAAGGTAAGCATGACCCAAGAAAGGTAAGCAAGGGCACGACATGGCCCAAGCAAGGCAAGGCATGACCGAAGAAAGGTAAGCAAGGGCACGACATGTCCCAAGCAAGGCAAGGCATGACCAGAGAAAGGTAAGCAAGGGCACGACATGGCCCAAGCAAGGCAAGGCATGACCCAAGAAAGGTAAGCAAGGGTACGACATGGCCCAAGCAAGTTAAGCATGACCCAAGAAAGGTAAGCAAGGGCACGACATGGCCCAAGCAAGGCAAGCATGACCCAAGAACGGTAAGCAAGGGCACGACATGGCTCAAGCAAGGCAAGGCATGACCAAGAAAGGTAAGCAAGGGCACGACATAGCCCAAACAAGGTAAGCATGACCCAAGAAAGGTAAGCAAGGGCACGACATGGCCCAAGCAAGGCAAGGCATGACCCAAGAAAGGTAAGCAAGGGCACAACATGGCCCAAGCAAGGCAAGGCATGACCAAGAAAGGTAAGCAAGGGCTCGACATGGCCCAAACAAGGTAAGCATGACCCAAGAAAAGTAAGCAAGGGCACGACATGGCCCAAGCAAGGCAAGGCATGACCCAAGAAAGGTAAGCAAGGGCACGACATGGCCCAAGCAAGGCAAGGCATGACCCAAGATAGGTAAGCAAGGGCACGACATGGCCAAGCAAGGCAAGGCATGACCAAGAAAGGTAAGCAAGGGCACGACATGGCCCAAACAAGGTAAGCATGACCCAAGAAAGGTAAAGGGCACGACATGGCCCAAGCAAGGCAAGGCATGACCCAAGAAAGGTAAGCAAGGGCACGACATGTCCCAAGAAAGGCAAGGCATGACCCAAGAAAGGTAAGCAAGGGCACGACATGGCCCAAGCAAGGCAAGGCATGACCCAAGAAAGGTAAGCAAGGGTACGACATGGCCCAAGCAAGGTAAGCATGACCCAAGAAAGGTAAGCAAGGGCACGACATGGCCCAAGCAAGGTAAGCATCACCCAAGAAAGGTAAGCAAGGGCACGACATGGCCCAAGCAAGGCAAGGCATGACCCAAGAAAGGTAAGCAAGGGTACGACATGGCCCAAGCAAGGTAAGCATGACCCAAGAAAGGTAAGCAAGGGCACGACATGGCCCAAGCAAGGTAAGCATCACCCAAGAAAGGTAAGTAAGGGCACGACATGGCCCAAGCAAGGTAAGCAAGACCCAAGAAAGGTAAGCAAGGGCACGACATGGCCCAAGCAAGGCAAAGCATGACCAAGAAAGGTAAGCATGACCCAAGCAAGGTAAGGCATGACCCAAGAAAGGTAAGCAAGGGCACGACATGGCCCAAGCAAGGTAAGCATGACCCAAGAAAGGTAAGCAAGGGCACGACATGCCCAAGCAAGGCAAGGCATGACCCAAGAAAGGTAAGCAAGGGCACGACATGGCCCAAGCAAGGTAAGCATAACCCAAGAAAGGTAAGCAAGGGCACGCCATGGCCCAAGCAAGGTAAGCATGACCCAAGAAAGGTAAGCAAGGGCACGACATGGCCAAGCAAGGCAAGGCATGACCCAAGAAAGGTAAGCAAGGGCACGACATGGCCCAAGCAAGGTAAGCATGACCCAGGAAAGGCAAGCAAGGGCACGACATGGCCCAAGCAAGGCAAGGCATGACCCAAGAAAGGTAAGCAAGGGCACGACATGGCCCAAGCAGGCAAGGCATGACCCAAGAAAGGTAAGCAAGGGCACGACATGGCCCAAGCAAGGGCAACATGACCAAGAAAGGTAAGCAAGGGCACGACATGGCCCAAGCAAGGCAAGGCATGACCCAAGAAAGGTAAGCAAGGGCACGACATGGCCCAAGCCAGGTAAGCATGACCAAGAAAGGCAAGCAAGGGCACGACTTGGCCCAAGCAAGGCAAGGCATGACCCAAGAAAGGTAAGCAAGGGCACGACATGGCCCAAGCAAGGCAAGGCATGACCCAAGAAAGGTAAGCAAGGGCACGACATGGCCAAGCAAAGGAAGCATGACCTAAGAAAGGTAAGCAAGGGCACGACATGCCCAAGCAAGGCAAGGCATGACCCAAGAAAGGCAAGCAAGGGCACGACATGGCCCAAGCAAGGCAAGGCATGACCCAAGAAGGTAAGCAAGGGCACGACATGGCCCAAGCAAGGCAAGGCATGACCCAAGATAGGTAAGCAAGGCACGACATGGCCAAGCAAGGCAAGGCATGACCAAGAAAGGTAAGCAAGGGCACGACATGGCCCAAACAAGGTAAGCATGACCCAAGAAAGGTAAGCAAGGGCACGACATGGCCCAAGCAAGGCAAGGCATGACCCAAGAAAGGTAAGCAAGGGCACGACATGTCCCAAGCAAGGCAAGGCATGACCCAAGAAAGGTAAGCAAGGGCACGACATGGCCAAGCAAGGCAAAGCATGACCCAAGAAAGGTAAGCAAGGGTACGACATGGCCCAAGCAAGGGAAGCATGACCCAAGAAAGGTAAGCAAGGGTACGACATGGCCCAAGCAAGGCAAGCATGACCCAAGAAAGGTAAGCAAGGGCACGACATGGCCCAAGCAAGGCAAGGCATGACCAAGAAAGGTAAGCAAGGGCACGACATGGCCCAAACAAGGCAAGCATGACCCAAGAAAGGTAAGCAAGGGCACGACATGGCCCAAGCAAGGCAAGGCATGACCCAAGAAAGGTAAGCAAGGGCACGACATGGCCCAAGCAAGGCAAGGCATGACCAAGAAAGGTAAGCAAGGGCACGACATGGCCCAAACAAGGTAAGCATGACCAAGAAAGATAAGCAAGGGCACGACATGGGCCCAAGCAAGGCAAGGCATGACCCAAGAAAAGGTAAGCAAGGGCACGACATGGCCCAAGCAAGGCAAGGCATGACCCAAGATAAGGTAAGCAAGGGCACGACATGGCCAAGCAAGGCAATGGCATGACCAAGAAAGTAAGCAAGGGCACGACATTGGCCAAACAAGGTAGCATGACCCAAGAAAGGTAAGAAGGGCACGACATGGCCCAAGCAAGGCAAGCATGCCCAAGAACGGTAAGCAAGGGCACGACATGGCCAAGCAAGGCAAGGCATGACCAAGAAAGGTAAGCAAGGGCACGACATGGCCCAACAAGGTAAGATGACCAAGAAAAGGTAAGCAAGGGCACGACTGGCCCAAGCAAGGCAAGGCATTGACCCAAGAAAGGTAAGCAAGGGCACGGACATGGCCCAAGCAAGGCAAGGCATGACCAAGAAAGGTAAGCAAGGGCCTCGACATGGCCCAACAAGGTCAAGCATGACCAAGAAAGGTAAGCAAGGGCTCGACATGGCCCAAACAAGTAAGCATGACCCAAGAAAAGTAAGCAAGGGCACGACATGGCCCAAGCAAGGCAAGGCATGACCCAAGAAAGGTAAGCAAGGGCACGACATGGCCCAAGCAAGGCAAGGCATGACCCAAGATAGGTAAGCAAGGGCACGACGTGGCCAAGCAAGGCAAGGCATGACCAAGAAAAGGTAAGCAGGGCACGACATGGCCCAAACAAGGTAAGCATGACCCAAGAAAGGTAAGCAAGGGCACGACATGGCCCAAGCAAGGCAAGGCATGACCCAAGAAAGGTAAGCAAGGGCACGACATGTCCCAAGAAAGGCAAGGCATGACCCAAGAAAGGTAAGCAAGGGCACGACATGGCCCCAAGCAAGGCAAGGCATGACCCCAAGAAAGGTAAGCAAGGGTACGACATGGCCCAAGCAAGGTAAGCATGACCCAAGAAAGGTAAGCAAGGGCACGACATGGCCCAAGCAAGGTAAGCATCACCCAAGAAAGGTAAGCAAGGGCACGACATGGCCCAAGCAAGGCAAGGCATGACCCAAGAAAGGTAAGCAAGGGTACGACATGGCCCAAGCAAGGTAAGCATGACCCAAGAAAGGTAAGCAAGGGCACGACATGGCCCAAGCAAGGTAAGCATCACCCAAGAAAGGTAAGCAAGGCACGACATGGCCCAAGCAAGGTAAGCAAGACCCAAGAAAGGTAAGCAAGGGCACGACATGGCCCAAGCAAGGCAAAGCATGACCCAAGAAAGGTAAGCATGACCCAAGCAAGGTAAGGCATGACCCAAGAAAGGTAAGCAAGGGCAACGACATGGCCCAAGCAAGTAAGCATGACCCAAGAAAGGTAAGCAAGGGCACGACATGGCCCAAGCAAGGCAAGGCATGACCCAAGAAAGGTAAGCAAGGGCACGACATGGCCCAAGCAAGGTAAAGCATAACCCAAGAAAGGTAAGCAAAGGGCCGCCATGGCCCAAGCAAGGTAAGCATGACCCAAGAAAGGTAACAAGGGCACGACATGGCCCAAGCAAGGCAAGGCATGACCCAAGAAAGGTAAGCAAGGGCACGACATGGCCCAAGCAAGGTAAGCAGACCCAGGAAAGGCAAGCAAGGGCACGACATGGCCCAAGCAAGGCCAAGGCATGACCCAAGAAAGGTAAGCAAGGCACGACATGGCCCAAGCAAGGCAAGGCAGGACACAAGAAAGGTAAGCAAGGGGCACGACATGGCCCAAGCAAGGGCAACATGACCCAAGAAAGGTAGCAAGGGCACGACATGGCACCAAGCAAGGCAGGCAGGACCCAAGAAAGGTAAGCAAGGGCACGACATGGCCCAAGCAAGGTAAGCATGACCCAAGAAGGCAAGCAAGGGCACGACTTGGCCCAAGCAAGGCAGCATGACCAAGAAAGGTAAGCGAAGGGCACGACATGGCCCACAGCAAGGCCAAGGGCATTGACCCAGAAAGGTAAGCAAGGGCACGACATGGCCCAAGCAAGGAAGCATGACCCAAGAAAGGTAAGCAAAGGCACGACATGGCCCAAGCAAGGCAAGGCATGACCCAAGAAAGGTAAGCAAGGGCACGACATGGCCCAAGCAAGGCAAGGCATGACCCAAGAAAGGTAAGCAAGGGCACGACATGGCCCAAGCAAGGCAAGGCATGACCCAAGATAGGTAAGCAAGGGCACGACATGGCCAAGCAAGGCAAGGCATGACCAAGAAAGGTAAGCAAGGGCACGACATGGCCCAAGCAAGGTAAGCATGACCCAAGAAAGGTAAGCAAGGGCACGACATGGCCCAAGCAAGGCAAGGCATGACCCAAGAAAGGTAAGCAAGGGCACGACATGTCAAGCAAGGCAAGGCATGACCCAAGAAAGGTAAGCAAGGGCACGACATGGCCCAAGCAAGGCAAAGCATGACCCAAGAAAGGTAAGCAAGGGCACGACATGGCCCAAGCAAGGTAAGCATGACCCAAGAAAGGTAAGCAAGGGCACGACATGGCCCAAGCAAGGCAAGCATGACCCAAGAAAGGTAAGCAAGGGCACGACATGGCCCAAGCAAGGCAAGGCATGACCAAGAAAGGTAAGCAAGGGCACGACATGGCCCAAACAAGGCAAGCATGACCCAAGAAAGGTAAGCAAGGGCACGACATGGCCCAAGCAAGGCAAGGCATGACCAAGAAAGGTAAGCAAGGGCACGACATCCAAGCAAGGCAAGGCATGACCAAGAAAGGTAAGCAAGGGCACGACATGGCCCAAACAAGGTAAGCATGACCCAAGAAAGGTAAGCAAGGGCACGACATGGCCCAAGCAAGGCAAGGCATGACCCAAGAAAGGTAAGCAAGGGCACGACATGGCCCAAGCAAGGCAAGGCATGACCCAAGAAAGGTAAGCAAGGGCACGACATGGCCAAGCAAGGCAAGGCATGACCAAGAAAGGTAAGCAAGGGCACGACATGGCCCAAACAAGGTAAGCATGACCCAAGAAAGGTAAGCAAGGGCACGACATGGCCCAAGCCAAGGCAAGGCATGACCGAAGAAAGGGAAGCAAGGGCACGACATGTCCCAAGCACAAGGCATGCATGACCAGAGAAAGGTAGCAAGGGCACGACATGGCCCAAGCAAGGGCAAGGCATGACCCAAAGAAGGTAAGCAAGGGGGGTACGCAGGGCCCAAGCAAGGTAAGCATGACCCAAGAAAGGTAAGCAAGGGCACGACATGGCCCAGCAAGGCAGCATGACCCAAAGAACGGTAAGCAAGGGCACGACATGGCCCAAGCAAGGCAAGGCATGACCAAGAAAGGTAAGCAATGGGCAAGACATGGCCCAAACAAAGGTAAGCATGACCCAAGAAAGGTAAAGCAAGGGCACGACATGGCCCAAAGCAAGGCAAAGGCATGACCCAAGAAGGTAAGCAAGGGCACGACATGGCCCAAGCAAGGCAAAGGCATGACCCAAGAAAGGTAAGCAAGGGCACGACTGGCCCAAGCAGGCAAGGCATGACCAAGAAGTAAGCATGCTCGACATGCCAAGAAAGGTAAGCAAGGGCTCGACATGGCCCAAACAAGGTAAGCATGACCCAAGAAAGGTAAGCAAGGGCACGACATGGCCCAAGCAAGGCAAGGCATGACCCAAGAAAGGTAAGCAAGGGCACGACATGCCCAAGCAAGGCAAGGATGACCCAAGAAAGGTAAGCAAGGGCACGACATGGCCAAGCAAGGCAAGGCATGACCAAGAAAGGTAAGCAAGGGCACGACATGGCCCAAACAAGGTAAGCATGACCAAGAAAGGTAAGCAAGGGCACGACATGGCCCAAGCAAGGCAAGGCATGACCCAAGAAAGGTAAGCAAGGGCACGACATGGCCCAAGCAAGGCAAGGCATGACCCAAGAAAGGTAAGCAAGGGCACGACATGGCCAAGCAAGGCAAGGCATGACCCAAGAAAAGGTAAGCAAGGGTACGACATGGCCCAAGAAAGGTAAGCAAGGGCACGACATGGCCCAAGCAAGGTAAGCATCCCAAGAAAGGTAAGCAAAGGGCACGACATGGCCCAAGCAAGGCAAGGCATGAACCAAGAAAGGTAAGCAAGGGTACGACATGGCACAAGCAAGGTAAGCATGACCAAGAAAGGTAAGCAAGGGAAGGACATGGCCCAAGCAAGGGAAGGCATCACCAAGGAAAGGTACGCAAGGGCACGACATGGCCCAAGCAAGGTAAGCAAGACCCAAGAAAGGTAAGCAAGGGCACTACATGGCCCAAGCAAGGCAAAGCATGACCCAAGAAAGGTAAGCAAGGGCACGACATGGCCCAAGCAAGGCAAGGCATGACCACGGAAAGGTAAGCAGGGCTCGACCTGGCCCCAAACAAGGTAAGCATGACCCAAAGAAAGTAAGCAAGGGCACGACATGGCCCAAGCAAGGCAAGCATGACCCAAGAAAGGTAAGCAAGGGCACGACATGGTCCCAAGCAAGGCAAGGCATGACCCAAGAAAGGTAAGCAAGGGCACGACATGGCCCAAGCAAGGCAAGGCATGACCAAGAAAGGTAAGCAAGGGCACGACATGGCCCAAGCAAGGTAAGCATGACCCAAGAAAGGTAAGCAAGGGCACGACATGGCCAAACAAGGTAAGCATGACCAAGAAAGGTAAGCAAGGGCACGACATGGCCAAGCAAGGCAAGGCATGACCCAAGAAAGAAAGGTAAGCAAGGGCACGACATGGCCCAAGCAAGGCAAGGCATGACCCAAGAAAGGTAAGCAAGGGCACGACATGGCCCAAGCAAGGCAAGGCATGACCAAGAAAGGTAAGCAAGGGCACGACATGGCCCAGCAAAGGTAAGCATGACCAAGAAAAGTAAGCAAGGGCACGACATGGCCCAAGCAAGGCAAGGCATGACCCAAGAAAGGTAAGCAAGGGCACGACATGGCCCAAGCAAGGCAAGCATGACCAAGAAAGGTAAGCAAGGGCACGACATGGCCAAGCAAGGCAAGGCATGACCAAGAAAGGTAAGCAAGGGCACGACATGGCCCAAACAAGGTAAGCATGACCCAAGAAAGGTAAGCAAGGGCACGACATGGCCCAAGCAAGGCAAGGCATGACCCAAGAAGGTAAGCAAGGGCACGACATGGCCAAGCAAGGCAAGGCATGACCCAAGAAAGGTAAGCAAGGGCACGACATGGCCCAAGCAAGGCAAGGCATACCAAGAAAGGTAAGCAAGGGTACGGACATGGCCCAAGCAAGGTAAGCAAGGGCACGACATGGCCCAAGCAAGGTAAGCATCACCCAAGAAAGGTAAGCAAGGGCACGACCGGCCCAAGCAAGGCAAGGCATGACCCAAGAAAGGTAAGCAAGGGTACGACATGGCCCAAGCAAGGTAAGCATGACCCAAGAAAGGTAAGCAAGGGCACGACATGGCCCAAGCAAGGCAAGGCATGACCCAAGAAAGGTAAGCAAGGGCACGACATGGCCCAAGCAAGGTAAGCATGACCCAGGAAAGGTAAGCAAGGGCACGACATGGCCCAAGCAAGGCAAGGCATGACCCAAGAAAGGTAAGCAAGGGCACGACATGGCCCAAGCAAGGCAAGGCATGACCCAAGAAAGTAAGCAAGGGCACGACATGGCCCAAGCAAGGCAAGCATGACCCAAGAAAGGTAAGCAAGGGCACGACATGGCCCAAGCAAGGCAAGGCATGACCAAGAAAGGTAAGCAAGGGCACGACATGGCCCAAACAAGGTAAGCATGACCCAAGAAAGGTAAGCAAGGGCACGACATGGCCCAAGCAAGGCAAGGCATGACCCAAGAAAGGTAAGCAAGGGCACGACATGGCCAAGCAAGGCAAGGCATGACCAAGAAAGGTAAGCAAGGGCACGACATGGCCCAAGCAAGGTAAGCATGACCCAAGAAAGGTAAGCAAGGCACGACATGGCCCAAGCAAGCAAGGCATGACCCAAGAAAGGTAAGCAAGGGCACGACATGGCCCAAGCAAGGCAAGGCATGACCCAAGAAGGTAAGCAAGGGCACGACATGGCCAAGCAAGGCAAGCATGGACCAAGAAAGGTAAGCAAGGGCACGACATGGCCCAAGCAAGGTAAGCATGACCCAAGAAAGGTAAGCAAGGGCACGACATGGCCAAGCAAGGCAAGGCATGACCCAAGAAAAGGTAAGCAAGGGCACGACATGTCCCAAGCAAGGCAAGGCATGACCCAAGAAAGGTAAGCAAGGGCACGACATGGCCCAAGCAAGGCAAGGCATGACCCAAGAAAGGTAAGCAAGGGCACGACATGGCCCAAGCAAGGTAAGCATGACCCAAGAAAGGTAAGCAAGGGCACGACATGGCCAAAGCAAGGCAAGCATGACCCAAGAAAGGTAAGCAAGGGCACGACATGGCCAAGCAAGGCAAGGATGACCAAGAAAGGTAAGCAAGGGGCACGACATGCCCAAACAAGGTAAGCATGACCCAAGAAAGGTAAGCAAGGGCACGACATGGCCCAAGCAAGGCAAGGCATGACCCAAGAAAGGTAAGCAAGGGCACGACATGGTCCAGCAAGGCAAGGCATGACCAAGAAAGGTAAGCAAGGGCACGACATGGCCCAAACAAGGTAAGCATGACCCAAGAAAGGTAAGCAAGGGCACGACATGGCCACAAGCAAGGCAAGGCATGACCCAAGAAAGGTAAGCAGGGCACGACATGGCCCAAGCAAGGCAAGGCATGACCCAAGATAGGTAAGCAAGGGCACGACATGGCCAAGCAAGGCAAGGCATGACCAAGAAAGGTAAGCAAGGGCACGACATGGCCCAAACAAGGTAAGCATGACCCAAGAAAGGTAAGCAAGGGCACGACATGGCCAAAGCAAGGCAAGGCATGAACCAAGAAAGGTAAGCAAGGGCACGACATGCCCAAGCAAGGCAAGGCATGACCCAAGAAAGGTAAGCAAGGGCACGACATGGCCCAAGCAGGCAAGGCATGACCCAAGAAAGGTAAGCAAGGGCACGACATGGCCAAGCAAGGTAAGCATGACCCAAGAAAGGTAAGCAAGGGGCACGACATGGCCCAAGCAAGGTAAGCATCACCAAGAAAGGTAAGCAAGGGCACGACATGCCCAGCAAGGCAAGGCATGACCCAAGAAAGGTAAGCAAGGGACGACATGGCCCAAAACAAGGTAAGCATGACCCAAGAAAGGTAAGCAAGGGCACGACATGGCCCAAGCAAGGTAAGCATGACCCAAGAAAGGTAAGCAAGGGCACGACATGGCCCAAGCAAGGTAAAGGACCCAAGAAAGGTAAGCAAGGGCACGAAATGGCCCAAGCAAGGCAAAGCATGACCCAAGAAAGGTAAGGACACAAGCAAGGTAAGGCTGCCCAAGAAAGGTAAGCAAGGGCACGACATGGCCAAGCAAGGTAAGCATGACCCAAGAAAGGTAAGCAAGGGCACGACATGGCCCAAGCAAGGCAAGGCATGACCCAAGAAAGGTAAGCAAGGGCACGACATGGCCCAAGCAAGGTAAGCATGACCCAAGAAAGGTAAGCAAGGGCACGACATG
>NW_026614391.1:0-72777 GCF_020520425.1 Spinacia oleracea | reverse complement strand
AATCAAGTTTTAAAAGTTCGGGGTATTACACCTAGTTAGGGAAGTAGTCATGAGCAACCCTAAACATAGTTGGATCTTGAAATTTGAAAAATTGAACTTGTATATTGAAAAATGGAGTCTTGAATCTCAAAAAATAAACCTTTAAAAGTTAGAAAGGCATCATCTTTGATTACTCCATACTTGAAAATGATTCTAGTTCAAAGAAGTGATTACAAACAAATTGAACATCCTGAATCTTGAAAGTTTGCATTTTGTATTTTGAAAAGTTTGGATTTTGAAAAGATGTATGATTGTTGCAAGTGACATTTTTAAGAGTAAAATGCCAACTTACTATCATTTTGAAAATAGAAAATCAAGACATCATTGAATAGATTAAGGTTGGGATTCGGAATTACCTAGTTTGTTTAGGCAAGCTTTCTGATTAGAACTCCCAATTGCTTAAAGCTTGAAGATTGTATGGTATTTTTGAAGGATTTGTATTGATTTTTGTATAAATATTGAGGTGCGATTTTTGTATTACGACGTTATGTCTTAAATTTTGCCTCCCTCCCTGAATGCTTGGGAAGTAGGGGTATTTATAGGGGGAATGGCTGCTAAACGCAAGCCATTGCCAGCGTAGCACGCCGAAGCAGCGCCCAGTACTGGTGACGTGGCATGAGTGCTGCCAAAACAGGACGCGGGCTCCGTCCTTGATTTGTCTTGTATTGATGTACCTTCGTACGAATAGTACGATGCTTGGCACGTATAGTGTTTCTGGGGGTTAAGACTTGATTTTGCGTCTAAAAATAAGCCGTTTCGGGTTTTGTGGATCGGCGCCCGAATTTGACTTGCCTTATATGATTTTGAGTGGAAAAGGCTTAGTAAACCAATGGGATGGTCTACTAGATGAGATTGTACTTGAATTTTGAATTGGTTTTTGAAAATTGTATTTTGTACCGAGCGTCCGGAAGGGGAACGACCTCGGGGTTGGTTTGGATTGTGGCTTTTGGATTTTGGACATGCTTTTAGCAATTGGAATTTCCGCACGGAGTTGCTCCAATTACCTAACAAGGATAATGGTATCGTCATCATATTAATGGGGAGACACAAATTAGGTGTCTACAGAAGCCCCCACTTTGACTGAGCGTTCGGTTAGGAAAGCGCAAGTCAAAGTACTTCGAAAGGGACGGAGAATGATCAAGATGTTCTGCAATCAAGACCACTCTTTATACGCGGTACCTGCACAAAACAGGCGTTAGAAAAAAAAGGATAGAGTCTACCTCCTTTCGGCTGTGATGACTCTGATTTGTACTTGTACTGCACTTCCGTCTTTGAGTTAGGACGGAGCTTGGCATCGAAATTTTGAATTTTGAATTCTTAAATTTTGAACTTTGAATTTTTGAATACCCGGTGTTAATCCGTTGGGATGTGCTTCACTGGGGACAAGAGCTTTTTACTGGCCCTTGAGATTTTTGAAACTTCGGCTGACTTTCTTGGAGCTTGGGTCCGTTGGGAGTCGAGCGCCTAAGTTGTTGTATTTTTTTTTGGACTTTGTATCCTGAAATATCATCTGTTTGTACTTGGAGGCACAGGTATATACCTGTATTTTGGAAAATAGCACGATTTGATGTTTGATGTCTGGTGCAGAAAACTGTAGCAGCAAAGGACGTGCAATCAACACAGGAGACCGCGCGCGCTGAAGATTCCTGCACATGCCGTTGGCAGCGCTGGGCGCATGAGCTCGACGTCAAGCGCGGGGTTGAGCTATAAAAGCTCCCCTTGCCGTGCCATTTTTTAGATATAATCTCTTGAATTCTTTGCTCTTCTTTCTCTCAAAGGTCGATTAGCCTTTCCCCTTGGTCTTGTTCTTGCCTTGTCCATGTAAGTATTTCATGTTTTGCTTATGAAATAACTCTAGGATTGCATGTAGCTTTGATTTTTTGATTTTTTTTTTTGCCTTTGAAATGATGATTGCATGATAGTAGGCTTCTTGAATCTTATAGAAAATTGTTTGATAGCCACTCGAACTGAACTGTTGGACTTGTAGTCTTGAATTTTTGAAATTTTTTCTTGAACTTGTATCTGCTTCAGCATGGGTAGCCTAGGCGTTGATGTAGAATTTATATACGTGCTTGGCATGGATAGCCTAGGCGTTGGTGTAGAACTTTGCATACCTACTTCGGCGTGGATAGCCTAGGCGTTGGTGTAGAACCTGTATTTTGAACTAGAGGTCCCTGGCTGAATTTGTACTGCCACTGGGGATTTTTGAATTTTTGATTTCATATAGGCTAGTGTAGGATAGCCTCTAAACTTTGATTTTTGTACGGGCTAGTATAGGATAGCCCCCAGTTTAGATTTTAACACTTTGTACTACGCTTGATTTAGTATGCCTCGTCATACTCGGAGGAAGCTCGCCGAATCTTCGGTGGTTTGAGCTGCTGAGGAGGACGCTTCGGATGATGAAGCGGCTACGGTAAATGCGCCGGATGGGGGTATGGTTCCCCGGAGAGCACCCACTTTCGACCAGAGTTTCACTTGTATCAGCGGCCTCGCGCTGGCTTGGTGAGTCTTGTACTATGCTCTGAATTTGTATTTTGTAGTTGTATAGGTTCTGAGCTGATTCATTCATCTGTAGGCCGATGGGGAGCGTTTCGCACCTTCTGGTCCTTGGCGGAGCTTTAGAAGGCTGTTAAGCCATCCGTGCTGACGAGGAGGCTGTGGGGATCTTGTTGCAGACGGGCCTGGTCGATTTCTGACGTGCCATGGGAGATACTGCGAGAAAAACGGGGATACAACCCCGACTCCAGCAAACTATAGGCTTTGCTGGAGCGGTGGTGGGATACCACCAACACTTTTCATATGGCATGGGGGAGATCACCATTACCCCTTTTGAGTTCGCCATGATTACGGGTCTTCCTTTTTCTAAGAGGAGCGTGACCTTCGATTCGGAACTGACGTGGCGCTCCGCCGCTGCCAGGGACTTACTTGGCCCTGTTTTCGTCTTGTCGGATGATGACACCCATGCTTCTGTGACGGTGATCATGGACGCTATCCGTAGCGTGGGTGTGTCTGCAGAGTAGAGGGTTAGGCTCTTCCTCTTGGCTCTGATGAGTAGGGTGGTGGCCCCGAGCAGGAACAGTCGAGTGCACATTAGCTTCTTGTCAGCTTTGCAGGATTTGAGGGCTGTCTCGAGATACAGCTGGGGTGGTCTGGCATATAGCCACCTCTTGTACGAGATGAAGTGGGCCTCTCGGACTGCGCCGGAGAGTGAGCAGAGCATTGCTGCTCTGTGGAGTGTGCTGGAGGTATTTACGACTCCTTGTACTTTGTGTTTTGTACTTGTATGTTTGTATTTTGAACTTGACTGATGTTTTCTTGCTTTTTTGAAATATTTGGATGTACGAGCACTTTCCGACTTTGGCACCGGATCGTACTGGAAATGCGGCTTACCCGTATGCTGCCTCTTGGATAGGAGCGGTGCGCAGGAGGGTGCCTCTGGCGGCCTCCCGCAGAGCTTGAAGAGTTCTACCTGGTGATGAGGTAATATTTTTGTATTGTTTTCTCTTTTGTATTTGTACTTGTATAGTTGCCTGAGTTGTCTGCTTTGTAGGTGGTGTGGCGTCCTTTTGCGACGCGCCTGTACCTGCATCGGCTGCTCGTGCCCATTTCTTGTCTGGACAGCGGGTTTTGCTGCCGGGGGTGTATCGCCACATGTGGTATCTGGGGGAGCGAGTGTCCCTTCAGCACAGTTTGGGGGATAGGCTTGTTCCCAAGGACCCACCGGAGTCCATGCTGGCGCCGGATGAGGAGCTTGCCCGGCTCTATGTGAATGCTAGAGGCGATGCTGTTTGCCGCTCTTGGAGGGACTTTGTTCAAAGGAAGGGCAGCTATGACGACTTCTTGAGGAGGCTGGCTCCACCAGTACGCTTCGTATTGCCGGTGAGCTCTTGAACTGTGTATTCTTGTATTCTTGTATTCTTGTATGATTGGATGATTGTATGTAGGAGGAGGAGGTTGATCCTGAGGACATTCCCTATGCTGATAGGGTTATCCTCTACGAGAACTCGAACGGGGAACAGGTGGAGGTGACCATTCCTGTAGCTTCTCCTCCGCACCGGAGATCGTATGATGCTGTACCTGAGCATTATGCCGCTGTAAGTACTGTTGCATTTTCTTGAAAGTTGATTGTAATCTTGTATCTGGAAATTGATCTTGGATTTTGTATGCAGGCGCCTCCGGTGAGAGTGCGTCGCTGGATGCTCTTGATTGATTCTTTGAAGAGGCATTGTGTCAAACTGACCCAGAAGCTTTCTGGCTGAGACAGAGAGGTGCTTTTCTTGATTTTAAAATTTGTATTCTGGAAACTCGAACTTGGATGTTGATTCTCGAAATTTGTATTTTGTATAGGAGCGACGTCGAGGCCGCAGAGGTTCCGTTGATAGGGAGCCCCAGGTGGAGGCTTCCTCGAGGCAGGAGGGACCGAGTTTGGATTTAGGACAGGGGTCCGGTGCTGGTACTCGTCAGAGGCACTCTGATGCTGATCGGGGAGCTGCCCCTTTAGTAAATGTTGATCCTACCAGGCATTCCTTTGGGGGTGCGAGCAGTTCGAGGCCTTTTGTTCCTCCTCCCGGTTACTATTTCGGAGGGAGCGGTCCTCAGCCTTAGAGTGCATATTCTTGGACTTGCTGGCAGGAGATGGAGAGGATACGTCAGGCGCAGATGTTTGAGGCACAGCGCCAGTTCATGGCGATGCAGCAGCCTTATCAGTACCCTTCCTCTTAGCAGGGACCCTATCGTTGATGGAGCCGACCTTCATTACGCATTTATTATTCAATTATGTGCAATTAAGCACATACGTTACATTTATCTTACGAAATCCTATAAAATGGCTTAAATATGTCTGTTTGTATATACAAATACTAAGCAATAACAATACTATTATTCCATGCTATTACAACTTGCTCTCGTTACTCTAAATTATCTAGCTCGATCGATTGTTAGCACCATCATCAAGGAAAGTTCGTGTCTAAGTAGAATTTGTCCAAAACAGTTCGTGTCTAAGCCGACTCTTGTATAAATAGGGAGCTTGTCGGATCATTCTTTTCACCAATCCTTCCCTGCTATTCCTTGCATACTACTTCCTCACAAAAAAGGAGAGAATATGGCTCTGTCTTTTGAAAATGCCTTGAACTCTTTGCTTGGTTCGCTAGGCAAATTGGAGAAAAGGGAGCTCGATGGCATGCATCTTGGGGTGCTCGCCACCTTCCGGTTTGTAAAGCTGGATGTGCACTTCATTCTTGCTGCTTTGGAGGCTTGGGATCCGAATCATCATGCATGTCTTCCGCTTTGGGAATAATGAGGTATGTCCCCTCCCTGAAGAGTTTAGCGCAATATTGGGGTGGCCCATTATGCCAGAGCCATGCATGCCTAGTGTTGAAGAACACTTTTTCTTGGGCTTTGAAAGATATTTGGGCTTGAAGCCCCCACTTTTGAGTGCCGTTGTATATGGTAGAGGAGTGGATTTGTCCCTCCTTGTCACCTATTTTGCTGGGCTTGATGTTCCCAAGGTGTTCCTCTTGAGGGCCTCGAGTTTTTGTATCTTTGATCGCTTCCTCTTTTCGAAGCAGGGGTTTGGCAATGGCGATGCCTCCCTAATAGAGATTGTAGAGCAGTTTGCTAGTGGTCGGGGCCCAATGCCGCTCGTTGTTGGCGAAACATTGATGGGCCTTGACATTCTGAAGCGGGGTACATTGTTTGGATGAGAGGCCTAAGCCAGAGGGACATTTCTCTCTCCGGACCAGCTAGAGTCCGAGGTTCTAGAGCCAGACGTCCTGCATCAACTGACTATGAAGAAGGTGACGGGAGTGTGTCCCATCCGGTGCTTGACCGATCTGAGTCCAAGGAGGTTCGTCATCCTCCCGGTTTGGAAGGCTTGCAAGTTCCTTCTCCCGCCGCTTGGGCAAGGGGAAGATTGATGATTGATTGCGGGAGGAGCCAGGGGATAGTACTCAAGGTGCCATGACTCAAGAGCATAATCGCCCGACCCTAGATCTTTGTAGGCTGAATGTGTTTGAATTGTACTAGAAGGAATTGTGTTTGAAGAATGTGTTTGGAAGATGTGTTTAGAAAATGTGTTTAGGAAGTGAAAAGGCTTTTGAACTTTTCTTCACTTGATCCCAACCTTGTGTCTGAATTAGCTTTGAAGGCCTTAGGGCCAAATAAAAAGTTATTGTGTTAAATTCCGCTTGAACATGCTTTGCTTTGAATTGGCACGTTTGGAATAAAGACAACAACGATTAGACTTTGAATTTTGAGTTTGATTTGATTTTTAGGATGCCCTTAATTGAGGAAATTTTGAATTTTTTTTGAATTAAAGTGGTCGGGCCTCGGAATGAGGTTGCCTACGTGTCCCGTTAAGGAATCAGGCCGGACGTAGTTCTGACTACCTTACAGGACTTTGAATTGAATTCTTGAATTTGAACATGGAACTTAGACATAGAACTTCTTGAGTTGATCGAGGTTGGTCAGAGATCTGAATTCTATTCCATCAACGTCTGTTAGTTCGACTTCTCCCCCGGAGAGGATCTTCTTGACAATGTATGGGCCTGCCCAGTTGGGTTTGAATTTTCCCCTTGGGTCCATGATTCTTTTGCGAAGGGCTTTCAGGACAAGCTCGTCTTCCTTAATGTTTCGGGTTCTAACCCTCTTGTTGAAATGTCTGGCCACTCGGTGCTGATAGACTTGTACATGGTGAGCCGCCTGAAGTCGACGCTCATCGAGCATGATTAGCTCGTCATATCTTGCTTTTACCTATGCAGCTTCTGGGATTTTTCTTTCGAGGACTATCCTTAGAGAAGGTATCTCCAGCTCGATAGGTTGTACTGCCTCCATTCCATATACCAATGAGAATGGGGTTGCACCAGTTAAAGTGCGTTCGATACCCCCACAATGCGAAGTGAAGCTTCTCGGGCCAGTCCTTGTAATTGTTAGTCATTTTCATGATGATGGTCTTGACATTCTTGTTGGCTGCTTCGGCTGCCCCATTGGTTTGTGGGCGATAAGGCGAAGGGCGATGATGTTGAATTTCCCGGAGCTTGGGTCCGCTGGGATTGTTGTATTGAAGATTGTATTGTATCCGTTTTGAAGTTTGAAATGTTGAAGCTTGTAAATGTTTCTAGAACATGAACCTTTAGAGTTCGTAACTTGAATTTTGTACTTTGAAATTGTAGATACCTTGCTCGATTAGAGATTATAGAACTTAAACTTTGAATCTTGTACTTGGTGAATAGGTTTTCACATTTGCCTTGGAAATGGGTTCCCTGATCACTGATGAACTTGTGAGGAACACGGTATTGACTGCATATGATGTTTTCTTAAATGAACTGGGACACTTTCTTGGAACCCAATACTTTGAAAGATCTGGATACTTGGACTATTGAATAAACCCAGCCTCTAGCTGCTTAGAGACCTCTTCTCGAATTTTGAGGGAAACATCCGGTTTCATGCGACGGAGTTTCTGCTTGATTGGTTTTGAACCTGGGATGAAGGGAATTGTATGCTGACCGGTGCTTGGATCAACCCCTGGAATATCATGATAGGACCATGCGAAGACATCTATGTACTCTGAAAGTAGCTTGATAAGATCATCCTGCTCTGCTTGAGAAAGAGTTAAACCAATCTGAACTAGTTTGAATCACTGTTGTTAGAAAGGTTGATTTTTTCTGTTTCCTCAATTATGGGCGTCATGTTTTCATTATTTTCGATAGCTTTTAGAATTTCAAGGTCAGTTTCTTGTGAAGCAAGGTTGTTTGGATTAGGATTGTGTTTTGAATTAGAACTCGAAGAGTAAGCAGAAATTGAAGTGTTATTGAATTCAGCAATCATTACATCGACTGTTTTGACTTGAAGCTCGGCCTTTAGAGGCTCTTGATTGATGCAAGACTCTAGCTCTAGACTCTTAGACTCGTTACTAGACTCTGATCCAGACTCATCCTCTGACTCGGACTCGCTCATCATAGATCCTTCGCCCACAGTAATCTTGACCATTTTTCTATTTGGAGCAGATATCTTGAGGGACTTTCTCCAGGTTGGTATTGAGGTTGGCTACGACGGCCATGAGCTGAGTGATTTGATCGACTGTGGCCATTTGAATTGATTCTTGAAAGGGACTTGAAGCTTGATTTGTAGGAGATGAACTGGTTGCTCGTTCGATGCCGGCTATGAGTGAGACTAGGGCTGATGGAGTTCTTTTTAACCTCTGTCCTCTTCGGCGAACCCACAGGATCTTCGGACTCCTAGTTAGGACACACCACATGATTTAGAACTTTAGAACTCGAACTTCCCGACACATGATATGATATGCATGCAATGAATGAGACCTAGAATTGACTCTAAGTGCCACTCCGAAGATTCAGGATTTTGGATTTTGTACTTGTATTCGGGATTTGCAACCCGTTGGAAGTGTTTGAGAGGAGCCTTCATTCTTTTGTAGAAGTTGACTCTTTGTACTAGGACTTGGGATATCGAAAAAGAATATTTCGACCTTTTGGAAATTGAACTATTTTAGGGGAATTTCAACCCATCGAGAATTTGGAAATTGGACTTGTACTAGGAGATTGAACTTTGTATTATTTCAAGGGAATTTCAACCCGTTGGACTTGGAGTATTTGAAGGGAATTTCGACCCGATTGATTTTGTATTATTTCAAGGGAATTTCAACCCGTCAATATTTTAGGGGATTTCAACCCGTGAAATGGAATTTTGAACTTGTATTATTTCTGGGGAGTTTCAACCCGATTGGATTTCGAAGTATTTTAGGGGGATTTCAACCCATTGGACCTTGGAATATTTTAGGGGAATTTCAACCCATTGGATTTGGACTTGTATTATTTCAAGGGATTTTCAACCCATTGGAAGTGTTTTGAGGGATCGAATTTGCATTATTTCAGGGGAGTTTCAACCCAATGGAAAAGGAGTTTTGAACTTGTATTATTTCTGGGGAGTTTCAACCCATCGAATAGGAATTTTGAACTTGTATTATTTCTGGGGAGTTTCAACCCATGATAGAATGCGGAATTTGAATTTGTACTATTTCAGGGGATTTTCAACCCATTGGAAATATTTTTGAATTTTGAATTGAGAGCAATGGAAAGCAAGGATTTGTAGCTTGAAGATGAGTTTGAAGTTTGAATTTGATTCGAAGTTTGAATATTGAAATGGGAAAGAGGCATTTTTTTATAGAGCATGAGATGTTTGAATTTCAACATTCCGGCGTCACGCCATTGGATTCAAAATTTGGAAAGTCCGGCATCATGCCGCCGTGGACTTGGAACTTTGAAGTGTTTGATCATGGAATTTTGAAATTGAAATTGAGTGAGGAAAATCCGGCATTACGCCATCATGGAATTGGAATTGGAAAGTTTCGGATATGGGACTTGAGATTCGAAAGATTGAATATAGGAATTTTGAACTTGAGGCTTGGAATATGGAATGGAAAAGTCGGCATTACGACGGCATGAATTCGAACATTTGAACTTTGAGGTTTTGAACTCGAAATTGGTAATTGAACTCGAGGTTTTGAAGGATGGAATTGAACCCTTGAATACTTGAACTAGAATCGAATTTTTTTTAACATGGAAATTGGATGCTTGAACTAGAAAATCCGGCATTACGACGCTGTTGGATTGAATTCAAAATTGAAACTTGAAATTTGGACTAGAAAATCCGTCATTCTGACGCCGCTGGATTTGAATTTTGAATTTAGAATTTGAAATTTGGACTAGGAAATCCGGCATTATGACGCCGTTGGATTTGAATTTGAAACTCGAAACTTGGAATGGAAAATCCGGCATTATGACTGCTAGGGGGGAAATACCCTCTTGGTGACATGGATAGACGTGGCAAGCAAAACCTACGTGGCTGCCAGCAAGGCGTATGGTAGCACCTTTCAGACTTGCCCTCAACGGCTGGGATCAATACAGCCGTTACAAACCGTTGATGGAGCCGACCTTCATTACGCATTTATTATTCAATTATGTGCAATTAAGCACATACGTTACATTTATCTTTTGAAATCCTATAAAATGGCTTAAATATGTCTGTTTGTATATACAAATACTAAGCAATAACAATACTATTATTCCATGCTATTACAACTTGCTCTCGTTACTCTAAATTATCTAGCTCGATCGATTGTTAGCACCATCATCAAGGCAAGTTCGTGTCTAAGTAGAATTTGTCCAAAACAATTTGGCGCCCACCGTGGGGCTGACAATCAAAAGCAGCTTGATAATACCATTCCAATCACCATGGCCGGAAATGCTAGCTCATCCGATTATATCACTCGTCGCTTTGAAGCCATGGAGCAGCGCATCAGCAAAGGAAAATGAAGCGTTGCACTCCCAGGTCAGATCCACTGCCTCCATCACCACCGGATCCAGGTTCCAGTACCGGCGAGATACCTCTGGTCTAAATCGCCGTTTGGATCTTGATGTCGCGCCGGATCATCCCCTCCATGTACCCTTTGGCGAACCCGGAGGTCCAGTCCTCGAGCAGATTCGCGAGTTCGACCCGCTACCGAATCAGCTCCGCTCTAACCCGAGTTGGCTTCCCCCACCTCCAACTCAACCATCTTCTGCAGGTACATTGGTGGCCGCCGTAGCCACCACAGCTGCCCGGGTCGCCCCATCTCAGGTCGGCATGATGACATCCACCACGATGTCGGCTCCCGCCTCCAATCCGGCATCTCGTCCGTTACCGTCCTCAATGGCAACCATGTCGATGCCCCTACCCGTCACAGTCCCGGCACAAGGACCGACACTGGCGACTCAAATGCCATGGGATGAACTCTTCTCTCAGCAAGTCGTTCAGCCTGTCGTCAACCTAGTCACTTCAGCACCAGGATACGTCAGGCGCAGATGTTTGAGGATACGTCAGACGCAGATGTTTGAGGCACAGCGCCAGTTCATGGCGATGCAGCAGCCTTATCAATACCCTTCCCCTTAGCAGGGACCCTATCGTTTTCCCGGTACTCTTCGTATTTCGGAGCAGGATCCTGGTACCCCTGGGACAGAGCTGGATCAGGATTTGGAGCGCCTTAGTTGGCGGAACAGGGACAAGGTGCCCATGGTTGACATTGCAGCCGATGGTGGCGGAACAGGAAGAGGGACTCTTGGCTTGGTTCGCTAGGCAAATTGGAGAAAAGGGAGCTCGATGGCATGCATCTTGGGGTGCTCGCCACCTTCCGGTTTGTAAAGCTGGATGTGCACTTCATTCTTGCTACTTTGGAGGCTTGGGATCTGAATCATCATATGTCTTCAGCTTTGGGAATAATGAGGTATGTCCCCTCCCTGAAGAGTTTAGCGCAATATTGGGGTGGCCCATTATGCCGGAGCCATGCATGCCTAGTGTTGAAGCCCCCACTTTTGAGTGCCGTTGTATATGGTAGAGGAGTGGATTTGTCCCTCCTTGTCACCTATTTTGCTGGGCTTGATGTTCCCAAGGTGTTCCTCTTGAGGGCCTTGAGTTTTTGTATCTTTGCTCGCTTCCTCTTTTCGAAGCAAGGGTTTGGCAATGGCGATGCCTCCCTAATAGAGATTGTAGAGAAGTTTGCTAGTGGTCGGGGCCCAATGCCGCTCGTGGTTGGCGAAACATTGATGGGCCTTGACATTCTGAAGCGGGGTACATTGTTTGGATGAGAGGCTTAAGCCAGAGGGACATTTCTCTCTCCGGACCAGCTAGAGTCCGAGGTTCTAGAGCTAGATGTCCTGCATCAACTGACTATGAAGAAGGTGACGGGAGTGTGTCCCATCCGGTGCTTGACCGATCTGAGTCCAAAGGAGGTTCGTCATCCTCCCGGTATGGAAGGCTTGCAAGTTCCTTCTCCCGCCGCTTGGGCAAGGGGAAGATTGATGATTGATTGCGGGAGGAGCCAGGGGATAGTACTCAAGGTGCCATGACTCAAGAGCATAATCGCCCGACCCTAGATCTTTGTAGGCTGAATGTGTTTGAATTGTACTAGAAGGAATTGTGTTTGAAGAATGTGTTTGGAAGATGTGTTTAGGAAATGTGTTTAGGAAGTGAAATGGCTTTTGAACTTTGCTTCACTGGATCCCAACCTTGTGTCTGAATTAGCTTTGAAGGCCGTAGAGCCAAATAAAAAGTTATTGTGTTAAATTCCGCTTGAACATGCTTTGCTTTGAATTGGCACGTTTGGAATAAAGACAACAACGATTAGACTTTGAATTTTGAGTTTGATTTGATTTTTAGGATGCCCTTAATTGAGGAAATTTTGAATTTTTTTGTATTAAAGTGGTCGGGCCTCAGAATGAGGTTGCCTACGTGTCCCGTTAAGGAATCAGGCCGGACGTAGTTCTGACTACCTTACAGGACTTTGAATTGAATTCTTGAATTTGAACATGGAACTTAGACATAGAACTTCTTGAGTTGATCGAGGTTGGTCAGAGATCTGAATTCTGTTCCATCAACGTCTGTTAGTTCGACTTCTCCCCCGGAGAGGATCTTCCTGACAATGTATGGGCCTGCCCAGTTGGGTTTGAATTTTCCCCTTGGGTCCATGATTCTTTTGCGAAGGGCTTTCAGGACAAGCTCGTCTTCCTTAATGTTTCGGGTTCTAACCCTCTTGTTGAAATGTCTGGCCACTCGGTGCTGATAGACTTGTACATGGTGAGCCGCCTGAAGTCGACGCTCATCGAGCATGATTAGCTCGTCATGTCTTGCTTTTACCCATGCAGCTTCTGGGATTTTTCTTTCGAGGACTATCCTTAGAGAAGGTATCTCCAGCTCGATAGGTTGTACTGCCTCCATTCCATAGACCAATGAGAATGGGGTTGCACCAGTTGAAGTGCGTTCGATACCCCCACAATGCGAAGTGAAGCTTCTCGGGCCAGTCCTTGTAATTGTTAGTCATTTTCATGATGATGGTCTTGACATTCTTGTTGGCTGCTTCGGCTGCCCCATTGGTTTGTGGGCGATAAGGCGAAGGGCGATGATGTTGAATTTCCCAGAGCTTGGGTCCGCTGGGATTGTTGTATTGAAGATTGTATTGTATCCGTTTTGAAGTTTGAAATGTTGAAGCTTGTAAATGCTTCTAGAACATGAACCTTTAGAGTTCGTAACTTGAATTTTGTACTTTGAAATTGTAGATGCCTTGCTTGGCACAACCTTGCTCGATTAGAGATTATAGAACTTGAACTTTGAATCTTGTACTTGGTGAATTGGTTTTCACATTTGCCTTTGAAATGGGTTCCCTGATCACTGATGAACTTGTGAGGAACACGGTATTGATTGCATATGATGTTTTCTTAAATGAACTGGGACACTTTCTTGGAACCCAATACTTTGAAAGATCTGGATACTTGGACTATTGAATGAACCCAGCCTCTAGCTGCTTAGAGACCTCTTCTCGAATTTTGAGGGAAACATCCGGTTTCATGCGACGGAGTTTCTGCTTGATTGGTTTTGAACCTGGGATGAGGGGAATTGTATGCTGACCGTTGCTTGGATCAACCCCTGGAATATCATGATAGGACCATGCGAAGACGTCTATGTACTCTGAAAGTAGCTTGATAAGATCATCCTGCTCTGCTTGAGAAAGAGTTAAACCAATCTGAACTAGTTTTGAATCACTGTTGTTAGAAAGGTTGATTTTGTCTGTTTCCTCAATTATGGGCGTCCTGTTTTCATTATTTTCGATAGCTTTTAGAATCTCAAGGTCAGTTTCTTGTGAAGCAAGGTTGTTTGGATTAGGATTGTGTTTTGAATTAGAACTCGAAGAGTAAGCAGAAATTGAAGTGTTATTGAAATCAGCAATCATTACATCGACTGTTTTGACTTGAAGCTCGGCCTTTAGAGGCTCTTGATTGATGCAAGACTCTAGCCCTAGACTCTTAGACTCGTTACTAGACTCTGATCCAGACTCATCCTCTGACTCGGACTCGCTCATCATAGATCCTTCGCCCACAGTAATCTTGAACATTTTTCCATTT
This sequence comes from Spinacia oleracea, assembly GCF_020520425.1. NCBI lineage: Eukaryota > Viridiplantae > Streptophyta > Magnoliopsida > Caryophyllales > Amaranthaceae > Spinacia > Spinacia oleracea. The sequence continues at coordinate 58,792 of NW_026614391.1, read as the reverse complement.
GGAGCAGATATCTTGAGGGACTTTCTCCAGGTTGGTATTGAGGTTGGCTACGACGGCCATGAGCTGAGTGATTTGATCGACTGTGGCCATTTGAATTGATTCTTGAAAGGGACTTGAAGCTTGATTTGTAGGAGATGAACTGGCTGCTCGTTCGATGCCGGCTATGAGTGAGACTAGGGCTGGTGGAGTTCTTTTCAACCTCTCTCCTCTTCGGCGAACCCACAGGATCTTCGGACTCCTAGTTAGGACACACCACATGATTTAGAACTTGGAGTATATTTTAGGGGATTTCAACCCGTTGGACTTGGAGTATTTGAAGGGAATTTCGACCCGATTGATTTTGTATTATTTCAAGGGAATTTCAACCCATCAATATTTTAGGGGATTTCAACCCGTGAAATGGAATTTTGAACTTGTATTATTTCTGGGGAGTTTCAACCCGATTGGATTTCGAAGTATTTTAGGGGGATTTCAACCCATTGGACCTTAGAATATTTTAGGGGAATTTCAACCCATTGGATTTGGACTTGTATTATTTCAAGGGATTTTCAACCCATTGGAAGTGTTTTGAGGGATCGAATTTGTATTATTTCAGGGGAGTTTCAACCCAATGGAAAAGGAGTTTTGAACTTGTATTATTTCTAGGGAGTTTCAACCCATCGAATAGGAATTTTGAACTTGTATTATTTCTGGGGAGTTTCAACCCATGATAGAATGCGGAATATGAATTTGTACTATTTCAGGGGATTTTCAACCCATTGGAAATATTTTTGAATTTTGAATTGAGAGCAATGGAAAGCAAGGATTTGTAGCTTGAAGATGAGTTTGAAGTTTGAATTTGATTCGAAGTTTGAATATTGAAATGGGAAAGAGGCATTTTTGTATAGAGCATGAGATGTTTGAATTTGAACATTCCGGCGTCACGCCATTGGATTCGAAATTTGGAAAGTCCGGCATCATGCCGCCGTGGACTTGGAACTTTGAAGTGTTTGATCATGGAATTTTGAAATTGAAATTGAGTGAGGAAAATCCGGCATTACGCCATCATGGAATTGGAATGGGAAAGTTTCGGATATGGGACTTGAGATTCGAAAGATTGAATATAGGAATTTTGAACTTGAGGCTTGGAATATGGAATGGAAAAGTCGGCATTACGACGGCATGAATTCAAACATTTGAACTTTGAGGTTTTGAACTTGAAATTGGTAATTTGAACTCGAGGTTTTGAAGGATGGAATTGAACCCTTGAATACTTGAACTAGAATTGAATTTTTTTTAACATGGAAATTGGATGCTTGAACTAGAAAATCCGGCATTACGACGCTGTTGGATTGAATTCGAAATTGAAACTTGAAATTTGGACTAGAAAATCCGTCATTCTGACGCCGTTGGATTTGAATTTTGAATTTGGAATTTGAAATTTGGACTAGGAAATCCGGCATTATGACGCCGTTGGATTTGAATTTGAAATTTGAAACTCGAAACTTGGAATGGAAAATCCGGCATTATGCCTGCTAGGGGGGGAAACACCCTCTTGGTGACATGGATAGATGTGGCAAGCAAAACCTACGTGGCTGCCAGCAAGGCGTATGGTAGCACCTTTCAGACTTGCCCTCAACGGCTGGGATCAATACAGCCGTTACAAACCGTTGATGGAGCCGACCTTCATTACGCATTTATTATTCAATTATGTGCAATTAAGCACATACGTTACATTTATCTTACGAAATCCTATAAAATGGCTTAAATATGTCTGTTTGTATATACAAATACTAAGCAATAACAATACTATTATTCCATGCTATTACAACTTGCTCTCGTTACTCTAAATTATCTAGCTCGATCGATTGTTAGCACCATCATCAAGGCAAGTTCGTGTCTAAGTAGAATTTGTCCAAAACAATTTGGCGCCCACCGTGGGGCTGACAATCAAAAGCAGCTTGATAATACCATTCCAATCACCATGGCCGGAAATGCTAGCTCATCCGATTATATCACTCGTCGCTTTGAAGCCATGGAGCAGCGCATCAGCAAAGGAAAACGAAGCGTTGCACTCCCAGGTCAGATCCACTGCCTCCATCACCACCGGATCCAGGTTCCAGTACCGGCGAGATACCTCTGGTCTAAATCGCCGTTTGGATCTTGATGTCGCGCCGGATCATCCCCTCCATGTACCCTTTGGCGAACCCGGAGGTCCAGTCCTCGAGCAGATTCGCGAGTTCGACCCGCTACCGAATCAGCTCCGCTCTAACCCGAGTTGGCTTCCCCCACCTCCAACTCAACCATCTTCTGCAGGTACATTGGTGGCCGCCGTAGCCACCACAGCTGCCCGGGTCGCCCCATCTCAGGTCGGCATGATGACATCCACCACGATGTCGGCTCCCGCCTCCAATCCGGCATCTCGTCCGTTACCGTCCTCAATGGCAACCATGTCGATGCCCCTACCCGTCACAGTCCCGGCACAAGGACCGACACTGGCGACTCAAATGCCATGGGATGAACTCTTCTCTCAGCAAGTCGTTCAGCCTGTCGTCAACCTAGTCACTTCAGCACCAGGATACGTCAGGCGCAGATGTTTGAGGATACGTCAGGCGCAGATGTTTGAGGCACAGCGCCAGTTCATGGCGATGCAACAGCCTTATCAGTACCCTTCCCCTTAGCAGGGACCCTATCGTTCTCCCGGTACTCTTCGTATTTCGGAGCTGGATCCTGGTACCCCTGGGACAGAGCTGGATCGGGATTTGGAGCGCCTTAGTTGGCGGAACAGGGACAAGGTGCCCATGGTTGACATTGCAGCCGATGGTGGCGGAACAGGAACAGGGACTCTTGGCTTAGTTCGCTAGGCAAATTGGAGAAAAGGGAGCTCGATGGCATGCATCTTGGGGTGCTCGCCAACTTCCGGTTTGTAAAGCTGGATGTGCACTTCATTCTTGCTGCTTTGGAGGCTTGGGATCCGAATCATCATATGTCTTACGCTTTGGGAATAATGAGGTATGTCCCCTCCCTGAAGAGTTTAGCGCAATATTGGGGTGGCCCATTATGCCGGAGCCATGCATGCCTAGTGTTGAAGAACACTTTTTCTTGGGCTTTGAAAGATATTTGGGCTTGAAGCCCCCACTTTTGAGTGCCGTTGTATATGGTAGAGGAGTGGATTTGTCCCTCCTTGTCACCTACTTTGCTGGGCTTGATGTTCCCAAGGTGTTCCTCTTGAGGGCCTTGAGTTTTTGTATCTTTGCTCGCTTCCTCTTTTCAAAGCAGGGGTTTGGCAATGGCGATGCCTCCCTAATAGAGATTGTAGAGAAGTTTGCTAGTGGTCGGGGCCCAATGCCGCTCGTGGTTGGCGAAACATTGATGGGCCTTGACATTCTGAAGCGGGGTACATTGTTTGGATGAGAGTGAAGGAAATAATGCCCTTGGTCCAAGTATGCATTCTATGTTAAGTCTAATAAATGTGGTTCAGTATTAATTAACAAGTTAATAATTCAGTGAGATCAAGTGAGCTGAATGCCTAGCTAGAGGTCGCTTCAGTTCAAGTGGAATTAATGATATTAATCCACAGCTTACTCTTGACTGAACCCGTAGGGTCACACAAATAGTACGTAAACGGATCAAGTATTTAATGGCATTAAATACTCTATCTATGGATATTCGGAACCGACGGATCTTGGTTTCAGTGGGAGCTGAGATCGTCACAGGCAAGAAATGAATACTCCGGAAACGATGATATTGCCGGAAACGGAAATATGGATCGTATCGGAAATATAAATATTATCCAAGTCGTAGATGTTGCCGGAAACGGAAACATGGTACGTATCGAAAATATTATCGGAAATGGAAATATTACCAGAATCGGAAATATTGCCGGAAACGGAAATATTGTCAGAATCGGAAATATTACCGGAATCGGAAAATAATTCCGGAAACGGAAATATTAAATATTTGTTCGAAACGGAAATTAATTCCGGAATCGGAAATGTTAAATATTGTTCGTATCGGAAATGAATTCCGGAATCGGAAATTTAATCGGAAGCGTATCGTACGAATAAGCATCGGACGAGGCCTGCCGGACGAGGCCCAGCATGAAGCCAGGCCATCGCCCAGCAAGCCAAGCGCGCCGCACAAACAGCCACGCCAGGCCTAGCGCAAGGCCAGGCCCAGCAGGCCGTGGCAGCGCGCACAGCGCGCGCAGCGCGCGCGGGAGCTGCGTGGGCTTGCAGCTCGCGCAGGCCTCGCTGCGTGGGCTGCTGCTCGTGCGCACGCATGGGCGGCCCATCGAGGCTGCCGTGTGTGTGTGCGTAAGTGTTTGTGTTCGTGCACGTTTCCTAAAACGTGCAGAGTTCGGTTAATGATTAAATTCCTAATTCTATTTGATAAATTAATTAAATTAGAGTTCTTGTAGGATTCTAGGTTTAATCAATTTGTATCTGAATAGGATTCCAATTCCCTTTCCATACCCCTATAAATATGTGGCCAGGGTTCACAATTTATGACGAGTTTCAAAGTATTCAAAGTGAGTTTTTGAGAGAAAAATTCAGCCACACATCTTGCTCAAAAGTGCCGAAAATTCTAGTACCTTAAGGGCGATTCTAGTTGGTCAATCTTATGGCGGATCCGGACGTGCTGTGGACTATCTACGGAGGGACGACACTTGGAGTCCTAAAGACTTGTTCTGGTTCGGTTCGGGCGCAGCTAGGGAGGGCACGCAACAAAGAGTATGCATCTAAATTATGCTATATGATTATGTGTAAATAATATGTAATCCTGGGTTAATGGTTGTTTCCGCATGATTTATGTAATATCATATGTATCATAACCTAACAGTGGTATCACGAGCCCCTTATTATTTTCATAATCTAAATTGCATGAACATGGTTAAATATTACAAATTTGCAAGAATTAAAAGGGGTGATTAATTTTCGTAATTGTTAATTAATTGCAAATTGCGTTTATTTAATTATACGTACGCAGTTTTTCGGCAGTTTCTTCGTTACTCATCCAAATCGAGTGATTTTTGTGTCAATTTCGCATGTAAAAGGCATTCTAAAATTTTGACAAAAATAGTAATTTTCTGCCGAACCCAGAATTCTCAAATTCGAAGCCTAACTATGACTTTTCGAAGGTTTTAGTTTTTCGAATGCAAAATTTCTTAAATTTAAGATGTTAAATTAAATATTTGCGATTCTTGTTGATAAATCTTGAATTTTTAATTGACCTACTGTATATGTTTAACAAGTTTGAATGCCTAGCCTTGTTAATTATGCAATCTAATTTGTAATTATGATTAATTTGTTGAAAATTAGAATAATTTAGAATTAATTTGATTTTCATAATTAATTATAATTTAATTAGAAACCTATGATTAAAAACCACCATAAAAATTGTAAATTTATGATAAATTTTAAATTTTTATGACCTAGACTTGAATCCATGTAAATCGGAAATCAATTGAATAATAAATTTTCGATTTTTCGCCCTAAAATTATGAAATTAATAATATTTATTAATTTGTCATTAATTTTATAAATTTTAAATTTTTTATGCGATTCGTTCATATAACTTGCACGCACAAAGCAATGGACGCTTCGTGTTACCCTTAAGGGGTGTTGTATAGTGCGGGCATGCGACGACGAGCAAGGGAGCTCGTCGCCCGTGCGGCACGAATGCAATGAGCAAGGCATGGTGCACGTGCACAAGGCAGCAGCCCTGCCTTATGTCGTGGGCCACGAGCAATGGACGAATGGGCATGGGCGAAGGGCGAGCCAAGGCAGTCGCGTGTGGGCAGCAAGCGAGCTGCGCCACAACGCGCACTGCCTCGCGCAAGAGCGCGCAGCCTCGCGCGCAGCGAGCGCAAGCTCGCGTGCCACGAGCGCTGCGCCCAGCGTTGCTCGCGCGCACAGCGAGCGATGGCTCGCACGCACAGCGAGCGATGTCGCGCGCCCAGCGAGCGATGGCTCGCACGCACAGCGAGCGATGTCGCGCGCCCAGCGAGCGATGGCTCGCACGCACAGCGAGCGATGTCGCGCGCCCAGCGAGCGATGTCGCGCGCCCAGCGAGCGATGTCGCGCGCCCAGCGAGCGATGTCGCGCGCCCAGCGAGCGATGTCGCGCGCCCAGCGAGCGATGGCTCGCACGCACAGCGAGCGATGTCGCGCGCCCAGCGAGCGATGTCGCGCGCACAGCGAGCGATGGCTCGCGCGCACTGCGAGCGATGGCTCGCGCGCACTGCGAGCGATGGCTCGCGTGCGACGAGCGCTGGCGCGCGCGCAGCGTGCGATGGCTTGCGATGGAAATGCAGCAGCTATGCGACGAGCGCATGGGCTGCGCGCACATGGCCAGCGATGGCTGTGTGCGAGCGGCCCATGGGCGTGCAATGCGTAGGGTGTTTGCGTTACGATTAGATCGTTTTGAATGTTTAATTTGAAAATTTCAGTTCACGTAATTTTAATTAATTTTAAAATTAATAATTTAAATTATTTTCTTGGATTTTAATTTTGAATATTGTAATTATAATAAATGTTATTTATTCTAATTATTTTACTAAAATTAAAATCATGAATTAATTTAAATAACGACTGAAATTAAATTAAACTTTTTGGATTCAATTATAAATTTATATGAGCTTTAAATTTTAATTAAATTTGTATGTTTCCGGTTAGACTAGAAATACATTTTTATGTTTAAAATTAGTAAAGCATATGAATTTATTGGTTTAAGTGGGAGCGTTTTTTAGTCATAAACTCTTGATTAGGTCTACAAATCCTTAAGGTTAAAACAACTTGATTAGAATTAATAAGGACTGAATAATTGGTAGATTATTGGTGCCCTTGATTAATTGCTGCAAATGTTTACGTGATGCATAATGTGTTTTACTAACCAGCTATGTGGGCCATTCATGATAATGAATGGGTGAATGGTATATATTGTATATGTACTGTTTTGCAGGTTATGAAGTGACTAGTATGGCCCAAATAGGATAGAAAATATGGTCTGCGTACCATTAATTTGAATGTAATTGGTCTGAAGTACCAAAGTTATTTTTCAATTCAAATATGGTCTGCGTACCATCAAATAGTTGTAATTAGTTATATCTTATCCTATTTGAAGAAAATGGTGCCTCCCACGGAGATTTTCAAGACGGACTTTGAAGTTAAAGCTTCAAGATGAAGTCGGGCCATACTAGATCACAAATATCTTATGCATGTTTTAAGTTATTTATTGCTTTTAAATATGTCTTAAAATGCATGAGATCAAAAGCTTGATTATGTTGCATGATTAAGGATTTTAGTTCACTTAAAATCTAACCAACATAGTAAGAGCCTTAAGTTCCAAACTTAAAAATTGAGTTAAAAGGTGCCATGCCAAAATATACACTTGCTTGGATATCCTTTACATCAATCTAGTAATAGTTTTCGCTCAGCGAGGTGTTACTTATTGGTCCTAAAGGGGCAAGGTACACAAATAATTGTGAGTACATGTTAGTTTTGGTGAAACTCAACGATATAAGTAAGGAGTCCTTTTATGTCGTGGCAAAATCGATAGGTTTACCTAATAAGTTCTTAGACGCACCTATCAACCAAGAATAGTTTCTAGACTATTAGCAAAAGGCTTTTGCTTACCTAAGATGTTCTAGGATTAAGTCGACAAACTGTGCTTAGTTCTTCAATGATTTTAGGATCTTGGAATCATTTTATTCACACCTGCCGGAACACATAATTCGAATAAAATGCTAATGACTTGTTTAAATTGCATGATTGCTTTCATTTTCAAGTTATTATTCATGATAAATGTTTAGACTTTGCATGCTTCAATGTATGTTTTAATTATTGTTTATAATTAAATATCTTGCACTGCAGTAAATCCTTTTAGAAAGGTAACAGTAAATTTCCTCGATTGGTAGTGAATCCAAGAACGATTCACGGAAATGAGAGATGTGAGCAATTTAAAATGTACGTTTCTTATATCGACTTTTATGGTTGTTTTCGAGTATCAAAATCGAATGGCAAACCAATTGGTGCTTGTGAATTCAAAATACACTGTAGTTTTGAGATCATAAAGCATTGAGCTTAAACGCTCAGCTTTACCAATGGTTAACAACCTAAACATCTTTGTCCATTTAATTCTCGAATGAGTCTAGTCCCTAGACATTCGAATAGATCGATGCTTAGAGAACTTTAGAAGCTTCTGGTAAGATCATCTAGTTGAAACAAAATATTCAACATAAATTAAAATGGTAAAGAACCTTGTTGGTGACATTGGACATGTCTAACAAAGTATAAAAGTCGACACTAGAGAATTCAATTCTTAAGACTATAAGAAAGGGTACAAGAAATAGGAAAACAAAGGAACAAATGAAAGGAATTTACGATTTCGTTTCTACCTATAAGTTTATGTTTAAAGAGAAGTAACCTAGCAATCAAACTTCCTTGGTATCATATACCGCTTGAGGTTCTTACTTCTGTAATAACTCAAACAATGGAAGCTAGGATACACTAATGACCTACAAGTGGGAAATGAAGCATGGCAATGCTACATTAGTTGTAGGGTCATCTAGTTTGTTTTAAGTCCTTTCAAAGGCTGGAACTTAATGGCTATTTTGTTCCATAATCAACATACCTAAATTTCTGTTTTCAAACACAGAAAGACTCACATTCAAGAAAAACAAAAACAATGTTTGTTTGTTTATTTGAATGAAATGGTCAATTACAGGTTGAGTCAATATGCTTGATTAAAACAAACAACTCTTTAAAGAACTTTACTAGGTTCAAATCAACCCCTTGATTTGAGTTCCACTAATCTTTGGCATTGTTGCTTAGACCATATCAACAAGTTAACATTCACAAGCTCTATTTTAATGGACTTTTGAAAGTTGGTTGATTTCTAGATCAACTTAAGACAAGCTAGTCTTACTTGTTGAAAGTAACAAAGAATATGAACTATTGTTAGAACGCCTAGACGATAGAGTTCAAAGCTAAAGAAAGGTTTTATGACTTTATTATTTCACATGGATTTGAGTGAATATAGGTTTATTTACTCAAATGTGATATAAGTTGAATCTGTTTGGCTAGTTCAAAGATTCAGAAGTATAAAATCCACTTGGCAAGAAATCATAAAGATCTAGGTTAGATCATGTTGATGATTACTTGAGACCAAATATGATCATCAATGATTGTGTGTTGTAATTTCACAATCTAGGTCTATAAGATATGACATATCTTAGTTGGAATAATCGAAGTCAATTAGTACTTGATTCGATTAATGATGAATCATAAAGACTTTTCCTATAATTTCTAAAACAAAATGCTCAACTACCACCAAACTAAACCAAATTCGTCTAAGCTATTGAAAAGTAATTCCAGAATAACTTTTCATAAAATATATCTAGAGAGTTGCAAAACTCAGTGGGAGCTTAGTGTTTGTCATTCGACAAACTAAGGCCCAAGTATAGATATATGTTTCATTGTGATTTATTCAAATGAGACACAAGGGTATTGTTTCTACCACGAATTTTTGAGAACATAATGTTTGTTTGCTCGAAATGATGTCCTTTTGGAGATTCGTTTCCAAAATGACAAGTGGGAGAAAATAGACCTCGAAAGTCGTCGAGGCGAACAACAAACATAAACGGACATTCAGGAGGCCTTTCGAAGTTCTTTAGAAAATCCGATCATGTATTCTTTAAGGACTTTAGAAAGTGGCTTTAAAGAATAGACATCTCTTAGAAGACTTTACAAGTGCTTCAAGGAGAACAGAATATTCAAAGGACTTTCAAGTGGCTATTGATATTCTATTGTTTGATGTTCTATACCCAAGTAGGCATAGAGTTCAAGTCACTGAAACTATGAGATTCTTCTATTAGATAGTGAAGAAACATGGAGTTCAGGTCACTGAAGCTATGCAATTCTTCTATTAGATAGTGAAGAAACCTACAACTTGCAATCAAACTATTATCATGTAGATTAATGAGTTTGTGACTTGTAAGAAAGCTATGACAAAACCTAGATTCCCTAAAATGGTTAGAGGCCATATATAGACTCAAATGTTTTAAATGGTTAGAGGCCATAAAACATACTCAATGTTTTGATGACAAAATTGAAATTTTGTTGATTTGCAAGAATAGGTTCACACCTATTGGTTGCAAGAATAAAAACCATCAAACATAAAATTGTGTTTACACACAAAGCGAGATTAGTTGCTAAAGGTTACAAGCAAATTCATGGTGTGAATTGTGTTGAAACCTCATGCGTAATCGCAATGCTCAAGTCTATAATTCAAGCAATGATTGCATATTGGTACATATGGCAATTGGATGACAAAACGTATTCCTCAATCAAATGTTGGAATATAATATGTACATGGTATGTCATAGAATTTGTGGATCCAAATAAATGCTTGAAAAGGAAAGCTAGCTTATAAAATCTAAGTACAGATTTAAGAAAGCAATTGGGAATTGGAACTGTATTTTAAGTGAAGCTAATAAGCATTTTAGTTTCATAAAATATACATGATTCTTATAGATATATAAGAAGTTTAGTGGGAGTACTTAAAACTTAATTGGTCCTATGTGTATTACACACATATCTCTCTATTGTGAAATAACATTCAAATGCTAATGACTTAGATTTGAAATTATTCATCAATGATGAACCATGGCGAAACTTAGTACATACTGGGTATTAAGATCTATTTACAAAGATCTTATGATATTGTTTTGGATTAAGTAATGGCATTTACTAAATCAAACACGAAAGTCTCCATTGGAGATATTCGACCCATGTGAATAAATCTAAGTAAAGGATGTTTGAACTATAAGCATTTACTAAGTTAAACATCAAAGAATCTAAGTAAGATTCTTAAACCTATATTATATGTCAAAGAATTTAGCTGGATTTAGTATCTACTGAAACTAGATGAGCTAAAGTTACATGAATAGAATTCAATTGGGAATTATTCTGCAAAAGAATTTATCATGTATGATATAATATGAGGATCGCCAAAAACGTATCGTATGACTTTAGCCATGACGAACATATACCAATCTCTATTGATCTAAGTAAAGATCAACTAGATTGAGATCAAGAATACTTATGGTACTTGAAAAGGTACATAGGAATAGTTCTTGATTCAAGGAAATAAAGATATGCTAAATATTGATGCTACACGCATAAACACTGGCAAAGGATCAAGCAAGACCCTTTGGAGTTAACCATTGATAAGGACGAGCTATAGAGCATCGTGTTTTGAAATGGCAACATGGATTGGAGACCATGAGTTGTTGCGTGGGAAATTAAAATAATAATTTCTATGTTCTAAGATATAGTTGGAGAGTCTTCCACATATCTATGAACTGCTTGGATAGGTAAATCCAAACAAAGCATCACTAGCAACCTATACAGTTGAAGTAAAAGTGATTATTGCCTAAGAAGCAATAAAACAGGGTTGTTTAAAGTTCTTCACTGAACTTGGGTAGATCACCTATCTGCTGGCTTGATGGTTCTTCATTGAAAAATGCGTAGAACCACTCTTGAAGCAAGAAAAACGTCTGCTAACTTGATGGTTCTTCATTGCAAAGTGAGTAAAACCACCATTGTAGCGAGAAAGACTAGATCACATAATAAACAAACTCGAAAAGATCTTATCATCATATCTCGAAGAACATTCGATGAAAAGGATATTAAGATTGGCAGAGCATGATAACTAAACCTATGCAACAAGTGAGAAGCAACACTCACGTTGTAGCACTGGAAATCAAGCATAGCTTTGAATTCCATGAACTGTTTTAAAGATGGGTTTGAGGCCCATGGTTATAAAACATTGGGGTTGAACATTTATCATATATGAAATGTGTTTTCATATTCCATTTAATCTTGGTTTAGTATTAAATGATGAGTCCCTTCAATTTGACGATATATTCAAGATAGACTGTCAGGACCAGTCCTGTGACTAAGAAATGTCTATCAAGTGAACTTGAATGTCAAAGGTTGAAAATGGTCCCTAGTCGGAGTTTTCTATAAAATTGGACGCATAGAAAACGTTAGACGATTAGAATGCAAGATGACTAGTAGTTCTGTTTCTTGAACTATGTGGACATGGCAATGTTATAATCATTTGCATAGATACTTACTTTGGGAAGACTAGTATCGGACAAGACCTATGAAACTTTACTGTAAGAGATGAAAATCTGTCATAAATAAATTTCATTAAATTATTAGACACTAAATCCTCAATACCTGAGTGATTTGAGATTACTTGTTTGAGAACTGGTTGCTTTGACGTTGACCAACCGTCGCACCGTAAAAGGAGGCTATAAAGGCAACGCTCAGGTAATCACCTATCAAACGAAGTCTAATCTCAAGATCGCAAGATTGGGATTGTCCTCCCATAAATCGGGATGAGATGCTTAAAAGTTGTACAAGGCCACTCGGAGAGCTAGAAACTGTGAAATGCATGGCCGTGCTCGGATGAATCATAGGCTATGATTATCTGTTTATTTGATCAGTTGAACTCTGAAACCGAGGAACACCTCTGGACATAATAAGGATGACAACTCTTACCTTATGTTCAAGAGCAAGCATCGAGCGACAAAGGAATTAGGAAATGCACACTTGTCCCTAAGGACAAGTGGGAGACTGAAGGAAATAATGCCCTTGGTCCAAGTATGCATTCTATGTTAAGTCTAATAAATGCGGTTCAGTATTAATTAACAAGTTAATAATTCAGTGAGATCAAGTGAGCTGAATGCCTAGCTAGAGGCCGCTTCAGTTCAAGTGGAATTAATGATATTAATCCACAGCTTACTCTTGACTGAACCCGTAGGGTCACACAAATAGTACGTAAACGGATCAAGTATTTAATGGCATTAAATACTCTATCTATGGATATTCGGAACCGACGGATCTTGGTTTCAGTGGGAGCTGAGATCGTCACAGGCAAGAAATGAATACTCCGGAAACGATGATATTGCCGGAAACGGAAATATGGATCGTATCGGAAATATAAATATTATCCAAGTCGTAGATGTTGCCGGAAACAGAAACATGGTACGTATCGAAAATATTATCGGAAATGGAAATATTACCAGAATCGGAAATATTGCCGGAAACGGAAATATTGTCAGAATCGGAAATATTACCGGAATCGGAAAATAATTCCGGAAACGGAAATATTAAATATTTGTTCGAAACGGAAATTAATTCCGGAATCGGAAATGTTAAATATTGTTCGTATCGGAAATGAATTCCGGAATCGGAAATTTAATCGGAAGCGTATCGTACGAATAAGCATCGGACGAGGCCTGCCGGACGAGGCCCAGCACGAAGCCAGGCCATCGCCCAGCAAGCCAAGCGCGCCGCACAAACAGCCACGCCAGGCCCAGCGCAAGGCCAGGCCCAGCAGGCCGTGGCAGCGCGCACAGCGCGCGCAGCGCGCGCGAGAGCTGCGTGGGCTTGCAGCTCGCGCAGGCCTCGCTGCGTGGGCTGCTGCTCGTGCGCACGCATGGGCGGCCCATCGAGGCTGCCGTGTGTGTGTGCGTAAGTGTTTGTGTTCGTGCACGTTTCCTAAAACGTGCAGAGTTAGGTTAATGATTAAATTCCTAATTCTATTTGATAAATTAATTAAATTAGAGTTCTTGTAGGATTCTAGGTTTAATCAATTTGTATCTGAATAGGATTCCAATTCCCTTTCCATACCCCTATAAATATGTGGCCAGGGTTCACAATTTATGACGAGTTTCAAAGTATTCAAAGTGAGTTTTTGAGAGAAAAATTCAGCCACACATCTTGCTCAAAAGTGCCGAAAATTCTAGTACCTTAAGGGCGATTCTAGTTGGTCAATCTTAAGGCGGATCCGGACGTGCTGTGGACTATCTACGGAGGGACGACACTTGGAGTCCTAAAGACTTGTTCTGGTTCGGTTCGGGCGCAGCTAGGGAGGGCACGCAACAAAGAGTATGCATCTAAATTATGCTATATGATTATGTGTAAATAATATGTAATCCTGGGTTAATGGTTGTTTCCGCATGATTTATGTAATATCATATGTATCATAACATAACAGAGAGGCTTAAGCCAGAGGGACATTTCTCTCTCCGGACCAGCTAGAGTCCGAGGTTCTAGAGCTAGACGTCCTGCATCAACTGACTATGAAGAAGGTGACGGGAGTGTGTCCCATCCGGTGCTTGACCGATCTGAGTCCAAAGGAGGTTCGTCATCCTCCCGGTATGGAAGGCTTGCAAGTTCCTTCTCCCGCCGCTTGGGCAAGGGGAAGATTGATGATTGATTGCGGGAGGAGCCAGGGGATAGTACTCAAGGTGCCATGACTCAAGAGCATAATCGCCCGGCCCTAGATCTTTGTAGGCTGAATGTGTTTGAATTGTACTAGAAGGAATTGTGTTTGAAGAATGTGTTTGGAAGATGTGTTTAGAAAATGTGTTTAGGAAGTGAAAAGGCTTTTGAACTTTGCTTCACTGGATCCCAACCTTGTGTCTGAATTAGCTTTGAAGGCCTTAGAGCCAAATAAAAAGTTATTGTGTTAAATTCCGCTTGAACATGCTTTGCTTTGAATTGGCACGTTTGGAATAAAGACAACAATGATTAGACTTTGAATTTTGAGTTTTATTTGATTTTTAGGATGCCCTTAATTGAGGAAATTTTGAATTTTTTTGTATTAAAGTGGTCGGGCCTCGGAATGAGGTTGCCTACGTGTCCCGTTAAGGAATCAGGTCGGACGTAGTTCTGACTACCTTACAGGACTTTGAATTGAATTCTTGAATTTGAACATAGAACTTAGACATAGAACTTCTTGAGTTGATTGAGGTTGGTCAGAGATCTGAATTCTGTTCCACCAACGTCTGTTAGTTCGACTGCTCCCCCGGAGAGGATCTTCTTGACAATGTATGGGCCTGCCCAGTTGGGTTTGAATTTTCCCCTTGGGTCCATGATTCTTTTGCGAAGGGCTTTCAGGACAAGCTCGTCTTCCTTAATGTTTCGGGTTCTAACCCTCTTATTGAAATGTATGGCCACTCGGTGCTGATAGACTTGTACATGGTGAGCCGCCTGAAGTCGACGCTCATCGAGCATGATTAGCTCGTCATATCTTGCTTTTACCCATGCAGCTTCTGGGATTTTTCTTTCGAGGACTATCCTTAGAGAAGGTATCTCCAGCTCGATAGGTTGTACTGCCTCCATTCCATAGACCAATGAGAATGGGGTTGCACCAGTTGAAGTGCGTTCGATACCCCCACAATACGAAGTGAAGCTTCTGGGGCCAGTCCTTGTAATTGTTAGTCATTTTCATGATGATGGTCTTGACATTCTTGTTGGCTGCTTCGACTGCCCCATTGGTTTGTGGGAGATAAGGCGAAGGGCGATGATGTTGAATTTCTCGGAGCTTGGGTCCGCTGGGATTGTTGTATTGAAGATTGTATTGTATCCGTTTTGAAGTTTGAAAGGTTGAAGCTTGTAAATGTTTCTAGAACATGAACCTTTAGAGTTCGTAACTTGAATTTTGTACTTTGAAATTGTAGATGCCTTGCTTGGCACAACCTTGCTCGGTTAGAGATTATAGAACTTGAACTTTGAATCTTGTACTTGGTGACTAGGTTTTCACATTTGCCTTGGAAATGGGTTCCCCGATCACTGATGAACTTGTGAGGAACACGGTATCTGCATGACTGCATATGATGTTTTCTTAAATGAAATGGGACACTTTCTTGGAACCCAATACTTTGAAAGATCTGGATACTTGGACTATTGAATAAACCCAGCCTCTAGCTTCTTAGAGACCTCTTCTCGAATTTTGAGGGAAACATCCGGTTTCATTCGACGGAGTTTCTGCTTGATTGGTTTTGAACCTGGGATGAGGGGAATTGTATGCTGACCGGTGCTTGGATCAACCCCTGGAATATCATCATAGGACCATGCGAAGACGTCTATGTACTCTGAAAGTAGCTTGATAAGATCATCCTGCTCTGCTTGAGAAAGAGTTAAACCAATCTGAACTAGTTTTGAATCAATGTTGTTAGAAAGGTTGATTTTTTCTGTTTCCTCAATTATGGGCGTCCTGTTTTCATGATTTTTGATAGCTTTTAGAATTTCAAGGTCAGTTTCTTGTGAAGCAAGGTTGTTTGGATTAGGATTGTGTTTTGAATTAGAACTCGAAGAGTAAGCAAAAATTGAAGTGTTATTGAAATCAGCAATCGTTACATCGACTGTTTTGACTTGAAGCTCGGCCTTTAAAGGCTCTTGATTGATGCAAGACTCTAGCCCTAGACTCTGATCCAGAATCATCCTCTGACTCGGACTCGCTCATCATAGATCCTTCGCCCACAGTAATCTTGAACATTTTTCCATTTGGAGCAGATATCTTGAGGGACTTTCTCCAGGTTGGTATTGAGGTTGGCTACGACGGCCATGAGCTGAGTGATTTGATCGACTGTGGCCATTTGAATTAATTCTTGAAAGGGACTTGAAGCTTGATTTGTAGGAGATGAACTGACTGCTCGTTCGATGCCGGCTATGAGTGAGACTAGGGCTGATGGAGTTCTTTTCAACCTCTCTCCTCTTCGGCGAACCCACAGGATCTTCGGACTCCTAGTTAGGACACACCACATGATTTAGAACTTTAGAACTCGAACTTCCCGACACATGATATGATATGCATGCAATGAATGAGACCTAGACTTGACTCTAAGTGCCACTCCGAAGATTCGGGATTTTGGATTTTGTACTTGTATTCGGGATTTGCAACCCGTTGGAAGTGTTTGAGAGGAGCCTTCATTCTTTTGTAGAAGTTGACTCTTTGTACTAGGACTTGGGATATCGAAAAAGAATATTTCGACCTTTTGGAAATTGAACTATTTTAGGGGAATTTCAACCCATCGAGAATTTGGAAATTGGACTTGTACTAGGAGATTGAACTTTGTATTATTTCAAGGGAATTTCAACCCGTCAATATTTTAGGGGATTTCAACCCGTTGGACTTGGAGTATTTGAAGGGAATTTTGACCCGATTGATTTTGTATTATTTCAAGGGAATTTCAACCCGTCAATATTTTAGGGGATTTCTGTTAGGTTATGATACATATGACAATTCATAAATCATGCGGAAAAACCAAAAAGCCAGGAAAGCATATTATTTACACATAATCATTTAGCATAGAATAGATGCATACATGTTGTAGCGTGCCTTCCCTAGCTTCGCCCGAACCGAACAAGAACAAGTCTTTAGGACTCCAAGTGTCGTCCCTCCGTAGATAGTCCACAGTACGTCCGGATCCGCCTCAAGATTGACCAACTAGAATCGCCCTTAAGGTGCTTAGGAATTTTCGGCTATTAGTGCAAGAGTGTGGCTGAATTTTCTTTCAAAAACTTACCCTTTGAATACTTCAATCGTCCCCATAAATTATGACCCTAGGCCCTTATTTATAGAGGTTTGGAAAGGGAATTGGAATCCTAGTAGGATACGATTTAATTAAACTTAGAATCCTACAAGGACTCTAATTAATTAAATAATCCTAATAGAAATAGGAATTTAATCATACATCAAATCCTAATAGTTTTAGGAATTATGCATGGACACAAACACACACACGAGCATGACCCGCAAGCATGCAGGCCATGCCCGCGCACAGCCCACACGCCCACGAAGCCCATGCGAGCTACCGCAGCCCACGAGGCTGCCATGGCCTTAGCTGCGCGCTGGGCCTGCCTTGCGGTAGGCCTGCCGCAGCCTTGGGCTGTGTTGTGGCGCGCCATTGCTTGCTGGGCGATGGCCTGGCTTCGTGCTGGGCCTTCGTCCGGCAGGCCTCGTCCGATGCTTATTCGTACGATACGCTTCCGATAAAATTCCCGGTTTCGGAATTCATTTCCGATACGAACAATATTTAATATTTTCGATTCCGGAATTAATTTCCGTTTCGAACAAATATTTAATATTTCCGTTTGCGGAATTATTTTCCGATTCCGATAATATTTCCGATTCTGAAAATATTTCCGTTTCCGGCAATATTTTCGATTCCGGCAATATTTCCATTTTCGATAATATTTTCCGATACGTACCATGTTTCCGTTTTCGGCAACATCTACGACTTGGATAATATTTATATTTCCGATACGATCCATATTTCCGTTTCCGGCAATATCATCGTTTCCGGAGTATTCATATTTTGCTTGTGACGATCTCAGCTCCCACTGAAACCAAGATCCGTCGATTCCGAATATCCATAGATAGAGCATTTAATGCCATTAAATACTTGATCGGTTTACGTACTATTTGTGTGACCCTACGGGTTCAGTCAAGAGTAAGATATGGATTAATATCATTAATTCCACTTGAACTGAAGCGGCCTCTAGCTAGGCATTCAGCTCACTTGATCTCACTGAATTATTAACTTGTTAATTAATACTAAACCGCATTTATTTGACTTAACATTGAATGCATACTTGGACCAAGGGCATTATTTCCTTCAGTCTCCCACTTGTCCTTAGGGACAAGTGTGCATTTCCTAATTCCTTTGTCGCTCGATGCTTGCTCTTGAACATAAGGTAAGAGCTGTCATCCTTATTATGTCCAGAGGTGTTTCTCGGTTTCAGAGTTCAACTGATCAAATAAACAGATAATCATAGCCTATGATTCATCCGAGCACGGCCATGCATTTCACAGTTTCTAGCTCTCCGAGTGGCCTTGTACAACTTTTTAAGCATCTCATCCCGATTTATGGGAGGACAATCCCAATCTTGCGATCTTGAGATTAGACTTCGTTTGATAGGTGATTACCTGAGCGTTGCCTTTATAGCCTCCTTTTACGGTGCGACGGTTGGTCAACGTCAAAGCAACCAGTTCTCAAACAAGTAATCTCAAATCACTCAGGTATTGAGGATTTAGTGTCTAATAATTTTAATGAAATTTACTTATGACAGATTTTCATCTCTTACAGTAAAGTTTCATAGGTCTGTCCGATACTAGTCTTCCCAAAGTAAGTATCTATGCAAATGATTTTGACATTGCCATGTCCACATAGTTCAAGAAACAGAACTACTAGTCATCTTGCATTCTATTCGTCTAACGTTTTCTATGTGTCCAATTTTATAGAAAACTCCGACCAGGGACCATTTTCAACTTTTGATATTCAAGTTCACTTGATAGACATTTCTTAGTCACAGGACTGGTCCTGACAGTGTATCTTGAATATATCGTTAAATTGAAGGGACTCATCATTTAATACTAAACCAAGATTAAATGGAATATGAAAATACATTTCATATATGATAAATGTTCAACCCTAATGTTTTACAACCATGGGCCTCAAACCCATATTTAAAACAGTTCATGGAATTCAAAGCTATGCTTGATTTCCAGTGCCACAATGTGAGTGTTGTTTCTCACTTGTTGCATAGGTTTAGTTATCATGCTTTGCCAATCTTAATATCCTTTCATCGAATGTTCTTCGAGATAGGATGATAGGATCTTTTGAGTATGTTTATCTTGTGATCTAGTCTTTCTTGCTACAATGGTTGTTCTACACATTTCGCAATGAAGAACCATCAAGCCAGTAAACATGTGATCTACCCAAGTTCAGTGAAGAACTTTTTAATGTAAACAACTCACTTTTATTGCTTCTTAGGCAATAAGTACTTCTACTTCAACTGTATAGGTTGCTAGTGATGCTTTGGTTTGGATTTACTTATCCAAGTAGTTCACGGATATGTGGAAGACTTTCCAGCTTTATCTTAGGACATAGAAATTAATATTTAATTTCCCACGCAACAACTCATGGTCTCCAATCCATGTTTCCATTTCAAAACACGATGCTCTATAGCTCGTCCTTATCAATGGTTAACTCCAAAGGGTCTTGTTTGATCCTTTGCCAGTGTTTATGCGTGTAGCATCAATATTTAGCATATCTTTATTTCCTTGAATCAAGAACTATTCATATGTACCTTTTCAAGTACCATAAGTATTCTTGATCTCAATCTAGTTGATCTTCACTTAGATCAGTAGAGATTGGTATATGTTCGTCATGCCTAAAGTCATACGATACGTTTTTGGCGATCCTCATATTATATCATACATGATAAATTCTTTTGTAGAATAATTCCCAATTGAATTCTATTCATGTAACTTTAGCTCATCTAGTTTCAGTAGATACTAAATCCAGCTAAATTCTTTGACATATAATATAGGTTAAGAATCTTACTTAGATCCTTTGATGTTTAACTTAGTAAATGCTTATACATAGTTCAAACATTCTTTACTTAGATTTATTCACATGGGTCGAATATCTCCAATGGAGTCTTTCGTGTTTGATTTAGTAAATGCCATTACTTAATCCAAAACATTAATATAAGATCTTTGTAAATAGATCTTAATGAAGGAAATAATGCCCTTGGTCCAAGTATGCATTCTATGTTAAGTCTAATAAATGCGGTTCAGTATTAATTAACAAGTTAATAATTCAGTGAGATCAAGTGAACTGAATGCCTAGCTAGAGGCCGCTTCAGTTCAAGTGGAATTAATGATATTAATCCACAGCTTACTCTTGACTGAACCCGTAGGGTCACACAAATAGTACGTAAACGGATCAAGTATTTAATGGCATTAAATACTCCATCTATGAATATTCGGAACCGACGGATCTTGGTTTCAGTGGGAGCTAAGATCGTCACAGGCAAGAAATGAATACTCCGGAAACGATGATATTGCCGGAAACGGAAATATGGATCGTATCGGAAAAATAAATATTATCCAAGTCGTAGATGTTGCCGGAAACGGAAACATGGTACGTATCGGAAAATATTATCGGAAATGGAAATATTGCCAGAATCGGAAATATTGCCGGAAACGGAAATATTGTCAGAATCGGAAATATTACCGGAATCGGAAAATAATTCCGGAAACGGAAATATTAAATATTTGTTCGAAACGGAAATTAATTCCGGAATCGGAAATATTAAATATTGTTCGTATCGGAAATGAATTCCGGAATCGGAAAATTTAATCGGAAGCGCATCGTACGAATAACCATCGGACGAGGCCTGCCGGACGAGGCCCAGCACGAAGCCAGGCCATCGCCCAGCAAGCCAAGCGCGCCGCACAAACATCCACGCCAGGCCCAGCGCAAGGCCAGGCCCAGCAGGCTGCGCAGCGCGCACAGCGCGCACAGCACGCGCAGCGCGCAGCGCGCGCAGGCGCTGCGTGGGCTGCTGCTCGCGCGCACGCATGGGGCCCATCGAGGCTGCCGTGCGTGTTTGTGCAAGTGTTTGTGTTCGTGCACGTTTCCTAAAACATGCAGAGTTCGGTTAATGATTAAATTCCTAATTCTATTTGATAAATTAATTAAATTAGAGTTCTTGTAGGATTCTAGGTTTAATTAATTTGTATCTGAATAGGATTTCGATTCCCTTTCCATACCCCTATAAATATGAGGCTAGGGCTCACAATTTATAACAAGTTTCAAAGTATTCAAAAGTGAGTTTTTGAGAGAAAACTAAAACACACATCTTGCTCATAAAAGTGCCGAAATTTTCTAGTACCTTAAGGGCGATTCTAGTTGGTCAATCTTAAGGCGGATCCGGACGTGCTGTGGACTATCTACGGAGGGACGACACTTGGAGTCCTAAAGACTTGTTCTTGTTCGGTTCGGGCGCAGCTAGGGAGGGCACGCAACAAAGAGTATGCATCTAAATTATGCTATATGATTATGTGTAAATAATATGTTGTCCTGGGTTAATGGTTGTTTCCGCATGATCTATGTAATGTCATATGTATCATAACCTAACAGTGGTATCACGAGCCCCTTATTATTTTCATAATCTAAATTGCATGAACATGGTTAAATATTACAAATTTGCAAGAATTAAAAGGGGTGATTAATTTTCGTAATTGTTAATTAATTGCAAATTGCGTTTATTTAATTATACGTACGCAGTTTTTCGGCAGTTTCTTCGTTACTCATCCGAATTGAGTGATTTTTGTGTCAATTCCGCATGTAAAAGGCATTCTAAAATTTTGACAAAAATAGTATTTTTCTGCCGAACCCAGAATTCTCAAATTCGAAGCCTAACTATGACTTTTCGAAGGTTTTAGTTTTTCGAATGCAAAATTTCGTAAATTTAAGATGTTAAATTAAATATTTGCGATTCTTGTTGATAAATCTTGAATTTTTGATTGACCTACTGCATATGTTTAACAAGTTTGAATGCCTAGTCTTGTTAATTATGCAATCTAATTTGTAATTATGATTAATTTGTTGAAAATTAGAATAATTTAGAATTAATTTGATTTTCATAATTAATTGTAATTTAATTAGAAACCTATGATTAAAAACCACCATAAAAATTGTAAATTTATGATAAATTTTAAATTTTTATGACCTAGACTTGAATCCATAACAATCGGAAATCAATTGGATAATAAATTTTCGATTTTTCGCCCTAAAATTATGAAATTAATATTATTTATTAATTTGTCATTAATTTTAAATATAAATTTTAAATTTTTATGCGATTCGTTCATAAAACTTGCACGCACGAAGCAATGGACGCTTCGTGTTACCCTTAAGGGGTGTTGT
Organism: Spinacia oleracea; assembly: GCF_020520425.1. Taxonomy (NCBI): domain Eukaryota; kingdom Viridiplantae; phylum Streptophyta; class Magnoliopsida; order Caryophyllales; family Amaranthaceae; genus Spinacia; species Spinacia oleracea. The sequence goes on along the minus strand of NW_026614391.1, from coordinate 36,229 downwards.
ATAATGCGGGCATGCGACGACGAGCAAGGGAGCTCGTCGCCCGTGCGGCACGAATGCAATGAGCAAGGGCGTAGTGCACGAGCACAAGGCAGCAGCCCTGCCTTGTGTCGTGTGCCACGAGCAATGGACGAATGGGCATGGGCGAAGGGCGAGCCAAGGCAGTCGCGTGTGGGCAGCAAGCAAGCTGCGCCACAACGCGCGCTGCCTCGCACAAGAGCGCGCAGCCTCGCGCGCAGCGAGCGCAAGCTCGCGTGCCACGAGCGCTGCGCCCAGCATTGCTCGCGCGCACAGCGAGCGATGTCGCCCGCCCAGCGAGCGATGGCTCGCGCGCCCAGCGAGCGATGTCGCGCGCCCAGCGAGCGATGTCGCGCGCCCAGCGAGCGATGTCGCACGCGCACTGCGAGGGATAGCTCGCGTGCGATGAGCGCTGGCGCGCGCAGCGAGCACCAATGCGTGCGGAGGCTTGCGATGGGGATGCAGCAGCTATGCGACGAGCGCATGGGCTGCGCGCACATGGCCAGCAATGGCTGTGTGCGTGCGGCCCATGGGCGTGCAACGCGTAGGGTGTTTGCGTTACGATTAAAGATCGTTTTGAATGTTTAATTTGAAAATTTCAGTTCACGTAATTTTAATTTTAAAATTAATAATTTAAATTATTTTCTTGGATTTTAATTTTGAATATTGTAATTATAATAAATTTTATTTATTCTAATTATTTTACTAAAATTAAAATCATGAATTAATTTAAATACGACTGAAATTAAATTAAATTTTTGGATTCAATTATAAATTTATATGAGCTTTAAATTTTAATTAAATTTGTATGTTTCCGGTTAGACTAGAAATACATTTTTATGTTTAAAATTAGTAAAGCATATAAATTTATTGGTTTAAGTGGGAGCGTTTTTTAGTCATAAACTCTTGATTAGGTCTACAAATCCTTAAGGTTAAAACAACTTGATTAGAATTAATAAGGACTGAATAATTGGTAGATTATTGGTGCCCTTGATTAATTGCTGCAAATGTTTACGTGATGCATAATGTGTTTTACTAACCAGCTATGTGGGCCATTCATGATAATGAATGGGTGAATGGTATATATTGTATATGTACTGTTTTGCAGGTTATGAAGTGACTAGTATGGCCCAAATAGGATAGAAAATATGGTCTGCGTACCATTAATTTGAATGTAATTGGTCTAAAGTACCAAAGTTATTTTTCAATTCAAATATGGTCTGCGAACCATCAAATAGTTGTAATTAGTTTTAGCTTATCCTATTTGAAGAAAATGGTGCCTCCCACGGAGATTTTCAAGACGGACTTTGAAGTCAAAGCTTCAAGATGAAGTCGGGCCATACTAGATCACAAATATCTTATGCATGTTTTAAGTTATTTATTGCTTTTAAATATGTCTTAAAATGCATGAGATCAAAAGCTTGATTATGTTGCATGATTAAGGATTTTAGTTCACTTAAAATCTAACCAACATAGTAAGAGCCTTAAGTTCCAAACTTAAAAATTGAGTTATAAGGTGCCATGCCAAAATATACACTTGCTTGGATATCCTTTACATCAATCTAGTAATAGTTTTCGCTCAGCGAGGTGTTACTTATTGGTCCTAAAGGGGCAAGGTACACAAATAATTGTGAGTACATGTTAGTTTTGGTGAAACTCAACGATATAAGTAAGGAGTCCTTTTATGTCGTGGCAAAATCGATAGGTTTACCTAATAAGTTCTTAGACGTACCTATCAACCAAGAGTAGTTTCTAGACTATTAGCAAAAGGCTTTTGCTTACCTAAAATGTTTTAGGATTAAGTCGACAAACTGTGCTTAGTTCTTCAATGATTTTAGGATCTTGGAATCATTTTATTCACACCTGCCGGAACAATAAAATCGAATAAAATGCTAATAACTTGTTTGAATTGCATGGTTGCTTTAATTTCAAGTTATTATTCATGATAAATGTTTAGACTTTGCATGCTTCAATGTATGTTTTAATTATTGTTTATAATTAAATATCTTGCACTGCAGTAAATCCTTTTAGAAAGGTAACAGTAAATTTCCTCGATTGGTAGTGAATCCAAGAACGATTCACGGAAAAGAGAGAAAGTGAGCAATTTAAAATATACGTTTCTTATAGCGACTTTTATGGTTGTTTTCGAATATCAAAATCGAATGGCAAACCAATTGGTGCTTGTGAATTCAAAATACAATGTAGTTTTGAGATCATAAAGCATTGAGTTTAAACGCTCAGCCTTACCAATGGTTAACAACCTAATATCTTTTGTCCATTTAATTCTCGAATGAGTCTAGTCACTAGACATTCGAATAGATCGATACTTAGAGAACTTTAGAAGCTTCTGGTAAGATCATCTAGTTGAAACAAAATATTCAACATAAATTAAAATGGTAAAGAACCTTGTTGGTGACATTGGACATGTCTAACAAAGTATAAAAGTCAACACTAAAGAATTCAATTCTTAAGACTATAAGAAAGGGTACAAGAAATAGGAAAACGAGGAACAAATGAAAGGAATTTACGATTCCGTTTCTACCTATAAATTTATGTTTAAAGAGAAGTGACCTAGCAATCAAACTTCCTTGGTATCATATACCGCTTGAGGTTCTTACTTCGGTAATAACTCAAACAATGGAAGCTAGGATACACTAATGACCTACAAGTGGGAAATGAAGCATGGCATTGCTACATTAATTGTAGGGTCATCTAGTTTGTTTTAAGTCCTTTCAAAGGCTGGAGCTAAATGGCTATTTTGTTCCATAATCAGCATACCTAAATTTCTGCTTCAAACACAGAAAGACTCACATTCAGAAGAACAAAAAAATGCTTGTTTGTTTGTTTATTTGAATGAAATGGTCATTTACGGAATGAGTCAATATGCTTGATTAAAACAAACAACTCTTTAAAGAACTTTACTAGGTTCAAATCAACCCCTTGATTTGAGTTCCACTAATCTTTGGCATTGTTACTTAGACCATATCAACAAGTTAACATTCAAAAGCTCTATTTTAATGGACTTTTGAAAGTTCATTGATTTCTAGATCAATTTAAGACAACTAGTCTTACTTGTTGAAAGTAACAAAAGATATGAACTATTGTTAGAACGCCTAGACAATAGAGTTCAAAGCTAAAGAAAGATTTTATGACTTTATTATTTCACATGGATTCGAGTGAATATAGGTTTATTTACTCAAATGGGATATAAGTTGAATCTGTTTGGCTAGTTCAAAGATTCAGAAGTATAAAATCCACTTGGCAAGAAATCATAAAGATCTAGGTTAGATCATGTTGATGATTACTTGAGACCAAATATGATCATCAATGATTGTGTGTTGTAATTTCACAATCTAGCTCCATAAGATATGGCATATCTACGTTGGAATGATCGAAGTCAATTAGTACTTGATTCGATCAATGATGAATCATAAAGACTTTTCCTATAATTTCTAAAACAAAATGCTCAACTACCACCAAACTAAACCAAATTCGTCAAAGCTATTGAAAAGTAATTTCAGAATATCTTTTCATAATATATCTAAAGAGTTCCTAAACTCAGTGGGAGCTTAGTGTTTGTTATTCAACAAACTAAGGCCCAAGTATAGATATATGTTTCATTGTGATTTATTCAAATGAGACACAAGGGTATTATTTCTACCACGAATTTTTGAGAACATAATGTTTGTTTGCTCGAAATAATGTCCTTTTGGAGAATCGTTTCCAAAATGACAAGTGGGAGAAAATAGACCTCGAAAGTCTTCGAGGCGAACAACAAACATAAACGGACATTCCGGAGGCTTTTCGAAGTGCTTCAGAAAATCCGAACTTATTCTTTAAGGACTTTAGAAGTGGCTTTAAAGAATAGATATCTCTTAGAAGACTTTACAAGTGCTTCAAGGAGAACAGAATATTCAAAGGACTTTCAAGTGGCCATTGATATTCTATTGTTTGATGTTCTATACCCAAGTAGGCATAGAATTCAAGTCACTGAAACTATGAGATTCTTATATTAGATAGTAAAGAAACATAGAGATCAGGTCAATGAAACTATGAGATTCTTCTATTAAATAGTGAAGAAACCTACAACTTGCAGTCAAACTATTATCATGTAGATTAATGAGTTTGTGACTTGTAAGAAAGCTATGACGAAACCCAGATTCCCTAAAATGGTTAGAGGCCATATATAGACTCAAATGTTTTAAATGGTTAGAGGCCATAAAACATACTCAATGTTTTGATGACAAAATTGAAATTTTGTTGATTTGCAAGAATAGTTTCACACCTATTGGTTGCAAGTTTGTTTTAAGGATAAAAACCATCAAACATGGAATTGTGTTCACACACAAAGCTAGATTAGTTGCTAAAGGTTACAAGCAAATTCATGGCATGGATTGTGTTGAAACCTCATGCAAAATCATAATGCTTAAATTCAAGCAATGATTGCATATTGGTACATATGGCAATTGGATGACAAAACGTATTCCTCAATCAAATGATGGAATATAATATGTACATGGTATGTCATAGAGTTTGTGGATCAAAATAACTGCTTGAAAAGGAAAGCTAGCTTATAAAATCTAAGTACAGATTTAAGCAAGCAATTGGGAATTGGAACTGTATTTTAGTGAAACTAATAAGTATTTTAGTTTCATAAAATATACATGATTCTTATAGATATATAAGAAGTTTAGTGGGAGTACTTAAAACTTAATTGGTCCTATGTGTATCACACACATATCTCTCTATTGTGAAATAACATTCAAATGGTAATGACTTAGATTTGAAATTATTCATCAATAATGGACCATGGCGAAACTTAGTACATACTGGGTATTAAGATCTATTTACAAAGATCTTATGATATTGTTTTGGATTAAGTAATGGCATTTACTAAATCAAACACGAAAGTCTCCATTGGAGATATTCGACCCATGTGAATAAATCTAAGTAAAGGATGTTTGAACTATGTATAAGCATTTACTAAGTTAAACATCAAAGAATCTAAGAAAGATTCTTAAACCTATATTATATGTCAAAGAATTTAGCTGGATTTAGTATCTACTGAAACTAGATGAGCTAAAGTTACAAGAATAGAATTCAATTGGGAATTATTCTGCAAAAGAATTTATCATGTATGATATAATATGAGGATCGCCAAAAACGTATTGTATGACTTTAGCCATGACGAACATATACCAATCTCTATTGATCTAAGTAAAGATCAACTAGATTGAGATCAAGAATACTTATGGTACTTGAAAAGGTACATAAGATTAGTTCTTGATTCAAGGAAATAAAGATATGCTAAATATTGATGCTACACGCATAAACACTGGCAAAGGATCAAGCAAGACCCTTTGGAGTTAACCATTGATAAGGACGAGCTATAGAGCATCGTGTTTTGAAATGGCAACATGGATTGGAGACCATGAGTTGTTGCGTGGGAAATTAAAATAATAATTTCTATGTTCTAAGATATAGTTGGAGAGTCTTCCACATATCTATGAACTGCTTGGATAGGTAAAACCAAACAAAGCATCACTAGCAACCTATACAGTTGAAGTAAAAGTAATTATTGCCTAAGAAGCAATAAAACAGGGTTGTTTAAAGTTCTTCACTGAACTTGGGTAGATCACCTGTCTGCTGGCTTGATGGTTCTTCATTGAAAAATGCGTAGAACCACTCTTGAAGCAAGAAAAACGTCTGCTAACTTGATGGTTCTTCATTGCAAAATGAGTAAAACCACCATCGAAGTAAGAAAGACTAGATCACATAATAAACAAACTCGAAAAGATCTTATCATCATATCTCAAAGAACATTCGATGAAAAGGATGTTAAGATTGGCAAAGCATGATAACTAAACCTATGCAACAAGTGAGAAGCAACACTCACGTTGTAGCACTGGAAATCAAGCATAGCTTTAAATTCCATGAAATGTTTTAAAGATGGGTTAGAGGCCCATGGTTGTAAAACATTGGGGTTGAACATTTATCATATATGAAATGTATTTTCATATTCCATTTAATCTTGGTTTAGTATTAAATGATGAGTCCCTTCAAATTTGACGATATATTCAAGATAGACTGTCAGGACCAGTCCTGTGACTAAGAAATGTCTATCAAGTGAACTTGAATGTCAAAGTTTGAAAATGGTCCCTAGTCGGAGTTTTCTATAAAATTGGACGCATAGAAAACGTTAGACGATTAGAATGCAAGATGACTAGTAGTTCTGTTTCTTGAACTATGTAGACATGGCAATGTCATAATCATTTGCATAGATACTTACTTTGGGAAGACTAGTATCGGACAAGACCTATGAAACTTTACTGTAAGAGATGAAAATCTGTCATAAGTAAATTTCATTAAATTATTAGACACTAAATCCTCAATACCTGAGTGATTTGAGATTACTTGTTTGAGAACTGGTTGCTTTGACGTTGACCAACCGTCGCACCGTAAAAGGAGGCTATAAAGGCAACGCTCAGGTAATCACCTATCAAACGAAGTCTAATCTCAAGATCGCAAGATTGGGATTGTCCTCCCATAAATCGGGATGAGATGCTTAAAAGTTGTACAAGGCCACTCGGAGAGCTAGAAACTGTGAAATGCATGGCCGTGCTCGGATGAATCATAGGCTATGATTATCTGTTTATTTGATCAGTTGAACTCTGAAACCGAGGAACACCTCTGGACATAATAAGGATGACAACTCTTACCTTATGTATAAGAGCAAGCATCGAGCGACAAAGGAATTAGGAAATGCACACTTGTCCCTAAGGACAAGTGGGAGACTGAAGGAAATAATGCCCTTGGTCCAAGTATGCATTCTATGTTAAGTCTAATAAATGCGGTTCAGTATTAATTAACAAGTTAATAATTCAGTGAGATCAAGTGAGCTGAATGCCTAGCTAGAGGCCGCTTCAGTTCAAGTGGAATTAATGATATTAATCCACAGCTTACTCTTGACTGAACCCGTAGGGTCACACAAATAGTACGTAAACGGATCAAGTATTTAATGGCATTAAATACTCCATCTATGAATATTCGGAACCGACGGATCTTGGTTTCAGTGGGAGCTAAGATCGTCACAGGCAAGAAATGAATACTCCGGAAACGATGATATTGCCGGAAACGGAAATATGGATCGTATCGGAAAAATAAATATTATCCAAGTCGTAGATGTTGCCGGAAACGGAAACATGGTACGTATCGGAAAATATTATCGGAAATGGAAATATTGCCAGAATCGGAAATATTGCCGGAAACGGAAATATTGTCAGAATCGGAAATATTACCGGAATCGGAAAATAATTCCGGAAACGGAAATATTAAATATTTGTTCGAAACGGAAATTAATTCCGGAATCGGAAATATTAAATATTGTTCGTATCGGAAATGAATTCCGGAATCGGAAAATTTAATCGGAAGCGCATCGTACGAATAAGCATCGGACGAGGCCTGCCGGACGAGGCCCAGCACGAAGCCAGGCCATCGCCCAGCAAGCCAAGCGCGCCGCACAAACATCCACGCCAGGCCCAGCGCAAGGCCAGGCCCAGCAGGCTGCGCAGCGCGCACAGCGCGCACAGCACGCGCGGCGCGCAGCGCGCGCGGGCGCTGCGTGGGCTGCTGCTCGCGCGCACGCATGGGGCCCATCGAGGCTGCCGTGCGTGTGTGTGCAAGTGTTTGTGTTCGTGCACGTTTCCTAAAACATGCAGAGTTCGGTTAATGATTAAATTCCTAATTCTATTTGATAAATTAATTAAATTAGAGTTCTTGTAGGATTCTAGGTTTAATTAATTTGTATCTGAATAGGATTTCGATTCCCTTTCCATACCCCTATAAATATGAGGCTAGGGCTCACAATTTATAACAAGTTTCAAAGTATTCAAAAGTGAGTTTTTGAGAGAAAACTAGAACACACATCTTGCTCATAAAAGTGCCGAAATTTTCTAGTACCTTAAGGGCGATTCTAGTTGGTCAATCTTAAGGCGGATCCGGACGTGCTGTGGACTATCTACGGAGGGACGACACTTGGAGTCCTAAAGACTTGTTCTTGTTCGGTTCGGGCGCAGCTAGGGAGGGCACGCAACAAAGAGTATGCATCTAAATTATGCTATATGATTATGTGTAAATAATATGTTGTCCTGGGTTAATGGTTGTTTCCGCATGATCTATGTAATGTCATATGTATCATAACCTAACACTTAATACCCAGTATGTACTAAGTTTCGCCTTGGTCCATCATTGATGAATAATTTCAAATCTAAGTCATTAGCTTTTGAATGTTATTTCACAATAGAGAGATATGTGTGTGATACACACAGGACCAATTAAGTTTTTATGTACTCCCACTAAACTTCTTATATATCTATAAGAATCATGTACATTTTATGAAACTAAAATACTTATTAGCTTCGCTAAAATACATTTCTAATTCCCAATTGCTTGCTTAAATCTGTACTTAGATTTCATAAGCTAGCTTTCTTTTTCAAGCATTTATTTGGATCCACAAATCCTATGACATACCATGTACATAGTTTATTCGAACATTTTATTGAGGAATTGTTTTGTCATCCAATTGCCATATGTACCAATATGCAATCATTGCTTGATTTATAGACTTGAGCATTACGATTATGCATGAGGTTTCAACACAATCCACGCCGTGAATTTGCTTGTAACCTTTAGCAACTAATCTAGCTTTGTGTGTGAACACAATTTCATGTTTGATGGTTTTTATCCTTAAAACAAACTTGCAACCAATAGGTGTGAAACTATTCTTGCAAATCAACAAAATTTCAATTTTGTCATCAAAACATTGAGTATGTTTTATGGCCTCTAACCTTTTAAAACATTTGAGTCTATATATGGCCTCTAACCATTTTAGGGAATCTAGGTTTCGTCATAGCTTTCTTACAAGTCACAAACTTATTAATCTACATGATAATAGTTTGACTGCAAGTTGTAGGTGTCTTCACTATCGAATAGAAGAATCGCATAGCTTCAGTAACCTGAACTCCATGATTCTTCACTATCTAATAGAAGAATCTCATAGTTTCAATGACTTGAACTCTATGCCTACTTGGGTATAGAACATTGATCAAACAATAGAATATTAACAGCCACTTGAAAGTCCTTTGAATATTCTGTTCTCCTTGAAGCACTTGTAAAGTCTTCTAAGAGATGTCTATTCTTTAAAGCCACTTCTAAAGTCCTTAAAGAATACGTATTCGGATTTTCTAAAGAACTTCGAAAAGCCTCCGGAATGTCCGTTTATGTTTGTTGTTCGCCTCGAAGACTTTCGAGGTCTATTTTCTCCCACTTGTTATTTTGGAAACGAATCTCAAAAAGGACATTATTTCGAGCAAACAAACATTATGTTCTCAAAAATTCGTGGTAGAAACAATACCCTTGTGTCTCATTTGAATAAATCACAATGAAACGTATATCTATACTAGGGCCTTAGTTTGTTGAATAACAAACACTAAGCTCCCACTGAGTTTAGGAACTCTCTAGATATATGATGAAAAGATATTCTGAAATTACTTATCAATAGCTTTGAGGAATTTTGGTTTAGTTTGGTGGTAGTTGAGCATTTTGTTTTAGAAATTATAGGAAAAGTCATTATGATCCATCATTGATCGAATCAAGTACTAATCGACTTCGATCATTCCAACTTAGATATGCCATATCTTATGGAGCTAGATTGTGAATTTTACTACACACAATCATTGATGATCATTCTTGACTTAAGTAATCATCAACCTGATCTAACCTAGATCTTTGTGATTTCTTGCCAAGTGGATTTTATACTTCTGAATCTTTGAACTAGCCAAACAGATTCAACTTATATCACATTTGAGTAAATAAACCTATATTCACTCAAATCCATGTGAAATAATAAAGTCATAAAATCTTTCTTTAGCTTTGAACTCTATTGTCTAGGCGTTCTAACAATAGTTCATATCTTTTGTTACTTTCAACAAGTAAGACTAGTTGTCTTAAATTGATCTAGAAATCAATGAACTTTCAAAAGTCCATCAAAATAGAGCTTTTGAATGTTAACTTGTTGATATGGTCTAAGCAACAATGCCAAAGATTAGTGGAACTCAAATCAAGGGGTTGATTTGAACCTAGTAAAGTTCTTTAAAGAGTTGTTTGTTTTAATCAAGCATATTGACTCAACCCGTAAATGACCATTTTATTCAAATAAACAAACAAACAAGCATTGTTTTTGTTCTTCTGAATGTGAGTCTTTCTGTGTTTGAAGCAGAAATTTAGGTATGCTGATTATTGAACAAAATAGCCATTAAGTTCCAGCCTTGAAAGGACTTAAAACAAACTAGATGACCCTACAACTAATGTAGCATTGCCATGCTTCATTTCCCACTTGTAGGTCATTAGTGTAGCCTAGCTTCCATTGTTTGAGTTATTACCGAAGTAAGAACCTCAAGCGATATATGATACCAAGGAAGTTTGATTGCTAGGTCACTTCTCTTTAAACATAAACTTATAGGTAGAAACGGAATCGTAAATTCCTTTCATTTGTTCCTTGTTTTCCTATTTCTTGTACCCTTTCTTATAGTCTTAAGAATTGAATTCTATAGTGTTGACTTTTATACTTTGTTAGACATGTCCGATGTCATTTCAAAAGAGTTCTTACCATTTTATTTATGTTGAATATTCTGTTTCAACTAGATGATCTTACCAGAAGCTTCTAAAGTTCTCTAAGCATCAATCTATTCGAATGTCTAGGGACTAGACTCATTCGAGAAATAAATGGACAAAGATATTAGGTTGTTAACCATTGGTAAGGCTGAGCGTTTAAACTCAATGCTTTATGATCTCAAAATTACATTGTATTTTGAATTCACAAGCACCAATTGGTTTGCCATTCGATTTTGATATTCGAAAACAACCATAAAAGTCGATATAAGAAACGTACATTTTAAATTGCTCATTTTCTCTCATTTCCGTGAATCGTTCTTGGATTCACTACCAATCGAGGAAATTTACTGTTACCTTTCTAAAAGGATTTATTGCAGTGCAAGATATTTAATTATAAACAATAATTAAAACATACATTGAGTAATAACTTGAAAAGCAATCATGCAATTTAAACAAGTTATTAGCATTTTATTCGAATTTATTGTTCCAGCAGGTGTGAATAAAATGATTCCAAGACCCTAAAATCATTGAAGAATTAAGCACAGTTTGTCGACTCAATCCTAAAACATTTTAGGTAAGCAAAAACCTTTTGCTAATAGTCTAGAAACTATTCTTGGTTGATAGGCACGTCTAAGAACTTATTAGGTAAACCTATCGATTTTGCCACGACATAAAAGGACTCCTTACTTATATCGTTGAGTTTCACCAAAACTAACATGTACTCACAATTATTTGTGTACCTTGCCCCTTTAGGACCAATAAGTAACACCTCGCTGAGCGAAAACTATTACTAGATTGATGTAAAGGATATCCAAGCAAGTGTATATTTTGGCATGGCACCTTTTAACTCAATTTTTAAGTTTGGAACTTAAGGCTCTTATTATGTTGGTTAGATTTTAAGTGAACTAAAATCCTTAATCATGCAACATAATCAAGCCACAATCTCATACATAATTAAGACATATTTAAAGCAATAAATAACTTAAAGCATGCATAAGATAAATGTGATCTAGTATGGCCCGACTTCATCTTGAAGCTTCAACTTCAAAGTCCGTCTCGAAAATCTCCGTGGGAGGCACCATTTTCTTCAAATAGGATAAGCTATAATTAAACTAATTACAACTATTTGATGGTACGCAGACCATATTTGAATTGAAAAACAATTTTGGTACTTTAGACCAATTACATTCAAATTAATGGTACGCATACCATATTTTCTATCCTTTTTGGGCCATACTAGTCACTTCATAACCTGCAAAACAGTACATATACAATATATACCATTCACCCATTCATTATCATGAATGGCCCACATAGCTGGTTAGTAAAACACATTATGCATCACATAAACATTTGGAGCAATTAATCAAGGGCACCAATAATCTACAAATTATTCAGTCCTTATTAATTCTAATCAAGTTGTTTTAACCTTAAGGATTTGTAGACCTAATCAAGAGTTTATGACTAAAAGGGCTCCCACTTAAACCAATAAATTCATATGCTTTACTAATTTTAAACATAAAAATGTATTTCTAATCTAACCGGAAACATACAAATTTAATTAAAATTTAAAGCTCATATAAATTTATAATTGAATCCGCTTATTTAATTTATTTTTCAGTCGTATTTAAAATAATTCATGATTTTAATTTTAGTAAAATAATTAAAATAAATGAAATTTATTATAATTATAATATTCAAAATTAAAATCCAAGAAAATAATTTAAATTATTAATTTTAAAATTAATTAAAATTACGTAAACTGAAAATTTCAAATTAAAATTTTAAAACTCGACAATCGTGACATGACGAGCACTTGGGCTTGCGCCCAAGCCCCGTCGAGTGCACGACCCATCGAGGTCCATGGCACAATGTCGCAGCAGCCACGCGCAAGGCAGCAAGGCAAGCCACGCTTGCGTGCAGCCTGCCTGCCCTGGCATCGCAGCAGCTACGTTGCTCCTCGCATCGCTCGCTCGCTCGCTCGATTGCTCGCTCGCGCGAGGCCACGCGTTGTGGTGCGCAGAGCAGCGATCGCTGGGCGACTAGCTCTCGCTCGCTCGCGCGCCCACAGTGTGCCTTGCTTTGCCCATCGCCCATCGCGCACAGCGCTCGACACAAGGCAGGGCTGCTGCCTTGTGCTCGCGCGCCATCGCCTTGCTCGCTGCATTCGTACCGCGTGGGCGACGAGCTCCCTTGCTCGTCGTCGCACGCCCGCACTATACAACACCCCTTAAGGGTAACACGTAGCGTCCATTGCTTTGTGCGTGCAAGTTATATGAGCGAATCGCATAAAAATTAAAAATTTTATTTTCAAAATTTATGACAAATTAATAAATCATATTAATTTCATAATTTTAGGGCGAAAAATCGAAAATTTATTAATTAATTGATTTCTGATTTACATGGATTCAAGTCTAGGTCATAAAAATTTAAAATTTAACACAAATTTACAATTTTTTATGGTGGTTTTTAATCATAGGTATCTAATTAAATTATTAACTAATTATGAAAATCAAATTAATTCTAAATTATTCCAATTTAATCATAATTACAAATTAGATTGCATAATTAACAAGGCTAGGCATTCAAACTTGTTAAACATATAGAGTAGGTCAATAAAAAATTCAAGATTTAACAACAAGAATCGAAAATATTTAATTTAACATCTTAAATTTACGAAATTTTGCGTTCGAAAAACTAAAACCTCCGAAAAGTCATAGTTAGGCTTCGAATTTCATAATTCTGGGTTCGGCCGAAAAATAATTTTTTTGTCAAAAATTTAGAATGCCTTTTACATGCGGAATTGACACAAAAACCACTCGATTTGGACGAGTAACGAAGAAACTGCCGAAAAAACTGCGTACATATAATTAAATAAACGCAATTTGCAATTAATTAACAATTACGAAAATTAATCACCCCTTTTAATTCTTGCAAATTTGTAATATTTAACCATGTTTATGCAAATTAGATTATGAAAATAATAAGAGGCTCGTGATACCACTGTTAGGTTATGATACATATGACAATTCATAAATCATGCGGAAAAACCAAAAAGCCAGGAAAGCATATTATTTACACATCATCATTTAGCCTAGAATAGATGCATACATGTTGTAGCGTGCCTTCCCTAGCTGCGCCCGAACCGAACAAGAACAAGTCTTTAGGACTCCAAGTGTCGTCCCTCCGTAGATAGTCCACAGTACGTCCGGATCCGCCTCAAGATTGACCAACTAGAATCGCCCTTAAGGTGCTTAGGAATTTTCGGCTATTAGTGCAAGAGTGTGGCTGAATTTTCTTTCAAAAACTTACCCTTTGAATACTTCAATCGTCCCCATAAATTATGACCCTAGGCCCTTATTTATAGAGGTTTGGAAAGGGAATTGGAATCCTAGTAGGATATGATTTAATTAAACTTAGAATCCTACAAGGACTCTAATTAATTAAATAATCCTAATAGGAATAGGAATTTAATCATACATTAAATCCTAATAGTTTTAGAAATTATGCATGGACACAAACACACACACGAGCATGACCCGCAAGCATGCAGGCCATGCCCGCGCACAGCCTACACGCCCACGAAGCCCATGCGAGCTACCGCAGCCCACGAGGCTGCCATGGCCTTAGCTGCGCGCTGGGCCTGCCTTGCGGTAGGCCTGCCGCAGCCTTGGGCTGTGTTGTGGCGCGCCATTGCTTGCTGGGCGATGGCCTGGCTTCGTGCTGGGCCTTCGTCCGACAGGCCTCGTCCGATGCTTATTCGTACGATACGCTTCCGATAAAATTCCCGGTTTCGGAATTCATTTCCGATACGAACAATATTTAATATTTCCGATTCCGGAATTAATTTCCATTTTCGATAATATTTTCCGATACGTACCATGTTTCCGTTTTCGGCAACATCTATGACTTGGATAATATTTATATTTCCGATACGATCCATATTTCCGTTTCCGGCAATATCATCATTTCCGGAGTATTCATTTCTTGCTTGTGACGATCTCAGCTCCCACTGAAACCAAGATCCGTCGATTCCGAATATCCATAGATAGAGCATTTAATGCCATTAAATACTTGATCCGTTTACGTACTATTTGTGTGACCCTACGGGTTCAGTCAAGAGTAAGCGGTGGATTAATATCATTCATTCCACTTGAACTGAAGCGGCCTCTAGCTAGGCATTCAGCTCACTTGATCTCACTGAATTATTAACTTGTTAATTAATACTGAACCGCATTTATTAGACTTAACATTGAATGCATACTTGGACCAAGGGCATTATTTCCTTCAATTTCAACCCGTGAAATGGAATTTTGAACTTGTATTATTTCTGGGGAGTTTCGACCCGATTGGATTTCGAAGTATTTTAGGGGGATTTCAACCCATTGGACCTTGGAATATTTTAGGGGAATTTCAACCCATTGGATTTGGACTTGTATTATTTCAAGGGATTTTCAACCCATTGGAAGTGTTTTGAGGGATCGAATTTGTATTATTTCAGGGGAGTTTCAACCCAATGGAAAAGGAGTTTTGAACTTGTATTATTTCTGGGGAGTTTCAACCCATCGAATAGGAATTTTCAACTTGTATTATTTCTGGGGAGTTTCAACCCATGATAGAATGCGGAATTTGAATTTGTACTATTTCAGGGGATTTTCAACCCATTGGAAATATTTTTGAATTTTGAATTGAGAGCAATGGAAAGCAAGGATTTGTAGCTTGAAGATGAGTTTGAAGTTTGAATTTGATTCGAAGTTTGAATATTGAAATGGGAAAGAGGCATTTTGTATAGAGCATGAGATGTTTGAATTTGAACATTCCGGCGTCACGCCTTTGGATTCGAAATTTGGAAAGTCCGGCATCATGCCGCCGTGGACTTGGAACTTTGAAGTGTTTGATCATGGAATTTTGAAATTGAAATTGAGTGAGGAAAATCCGGCATTACGCCATCATGGAATTGGAATTGGAAAGTTTCGGATATGGGACTTGAGATTCGAAAGATTGAATATAGGAATTTTGAACTTGAGGCTTGGAATATGGAATGGAAAAGTCGGCATTACAACGGCATGAATTCGAACATTTGAACTTTGAGGTTTTGAACTTGAAATTGGTAATTTGAACTCGAGGTTTTGAAGGATGGAATTGAACCCTTGAATACTTGAACTAGAATTGAATTTTTTTTAACATGGAAAATGGATGCTTGAACTAGAAAATCCGGCATTACGACGCTGTTGGATTGAATTCGAAATCGAAACTTGAAATTTAGACTAGAAAATCCGTCATTCTGACGCCGTTGGATTTGATTTTGGAATTTGAAATTTTGACTAGGAAATCCGGCATTATGACGCCGTTGGATTTGAATTTGAAATTTGAAACTCGAAACTTGGAATGGAAAATCCGGCATTATGACTACTAGGGGGGGAAATACCCTCTTGGTAAGATGGATAGACGTGGCAAGCAAAACCTACGTGGCTGCCAGCAAGGCGTATGGTAACACCTTTCGGACTTGCTCTCAACGGCTGGGATCAATACAGCCGTTACAAACCGTTGATGGAGCCGACCTTCATTACGCATTTATTATTCAATTATGTGCAATTAAGCACATATGTTACATTTATCTTACGAAATCCTATAAAATTGCTTAAATATGTCCTTTGTATATACAAATACTAAGCAATAACAATACTATTATTCCATGCTATTACAACTTGCTCTCGTTACTCTAAATTATCTAGCTCGATCGATTGTTAGCACCATCATCAAGGCAAGTTCGTGTCTAAGTAGAATTTGTCCAAAACAATTTGGCGCCCACCGTGGGGCTGACAATCAAAAGCAGCTTGATAATACCATTCCAATCACCATGGCCGGAAATGCTAGCTCATCCGATGATATCACTCGTCGCTTTGAAACCATGGAGCAGCGCATCAGCAAAGGAAAACAAAGCGTTGCACTCCCAGGTCAGATCCACTGCCTCCATCACCACCGGATCTAGGTTCCAGTACCGGCGATATACCTCTGGTCTAAATCGCCGTTTGGATCTTGATGTCGCGTCGGATCATCCCCTCCATGTACCCTTTGGCGAACCTGGAGGTCCAGTCCTCGAGCAGATTCGCGAGTTCGACCCGCTACCGAATCAGCTCCGCTCTAACCCGAGTTGGCTTCCCCCACCTCCAACTCAACCATCTTCTGCAGGTACATTGGTGGCCGCCGTAGCCACCACAGCTGCCCAGGTCGCCCCATCTCAGGTCGGCAGGATGACATCCACCACGATGTCGGCTCCCGCCTCCAATCCGGCATCTCGTCCGTTACCGCCCTCAATGGCAACCATGTCGATGCCCCTACCCGTCACAGTCCCGGCACAAGGACCGACACTGGCGACTCAAATGCCATGGGATCAACTCTTCTCTCAGGAAGTCGTTCAGCCTGTCGTCAACCTAGTCACTTCAGCACCAGGATACGTCAGGCGCAGATGTTTGAGGATACGTCAGGCGCAGATGTTTGAGGCACAGCGCCAGTTCATGGCGATGCAGTAGCCTTATCAATACCCTTCCCTTTAGCAGGGACCCTATCGTTCTCCCGGTACTCTTCGTATTTCGGAGCAGGATCCTGGTACCCCTGGGACAGAGCTGGATCGGGATTTGGAGCGCCTTAGTTGGCGGAACAGGGACAGGGTGCCCATGGTTGACATTGCAGTCGGTGGTGACTCGGACTGACCTTGCATGGTAGCGAGTTCCAGCTTGCCTGGGTTGATTTTGTATAGGTTGGGTTGTATTTGTATGGATTTGAAAATTTGGATTTTTTTTTATGGTTTTGTACTTGAAACTCGCAAGGTTTGGAATTTTCGAATCTTGTATGGTTGAAAAATTGAATTTTGTATGCGTTGTGGGTGCTTTGAAATTTGTAGCTATATGCATGCATGGAAAATTTGCAAAAAATTTGAAAAAAATTGCCCATTTTTTCCGGTGTATATTCAACTTTGACTGAGGTTTTTTGGTAAGAAAAAGCGCAAGTCAAAGTATATTCAATTTTTTCTTATGCATATGGAGACTCGACCTAGGGTGCGGATCTAGGACTAGAATGCTTGAATTTTGAATAGACTGAACCGAGATCTGCCCTAAGCGTTGATCCGGACTGCTTGAATTTGCGCGACTTGCGGCTTTGGAAACTTGAATAATGGAGGTTGTACTCTGCTGTCCGAAACACTAAAGAGTGTGTACTCGGAGTCATAAAAGAGGAACGGTGGCCTAGTCCTTCGTTGCAGGCCCCTGCGCCTAGCGCAGGACATGGCGCATGGCGCCAGCGTGCTGTCGTGCAAGCCGACTCTTGTATAAATAGGGAGCTTGTCGGATCATTTTTTTCACCAATCCTTCCCTGCTATTCCTTGCATACTACTTCCTCACATAAAAGGAGAGAATATGGCTCTGTCTTTTGAAAATGCCTTGAACTCTTGGCTTGGTTCGCTAGGCAAATTGGAGAAAAGGGAGCTCCATGGCATGCATCTTTAGGTGCTCCCCACCTTCCGGTTTGTAAAGCTGGATGTGCACTTCATTCTTGCTGCTTTGGAGGCTTGGGATCCGAATCATCATGCATGTCTTCCGCTTTGGGAATAATGAGGTATGTCCCCTCCCTGAAGAGTTTAGCGCAATATTGGGGTGGCCCATTATGCCAGAGCCATGCATGCCTAGTGTTGAAGAACACTTTTTCTTGGGCTTTGAAAGATATTTGGGCTTGAAGCCCCCACTTTTGAGTGTCGTTGTATATGGTAGAGGAGTGGATTTGTCCCTCCTTGTCACCTATTTTGCTGGGCTTGATGTTCCCAAGGTGTTCCTCTTGAGGGCCTTGAGTTTTTGTATCTTTGCTCGCTTCCTCTTTTCGAAGCAGGGGTTTGGCAATGGCGATGCCTCCCTAATAGAGATTGTAGAGTAGTTTGCTAGTGGTCGGGGCCCAATGCCGCTCGTGGTTGGCGAAACATTGATGGGCCTTGACATTCTGAAGCGAGGTACATTTTTGGATGAGAGGCCTAAGCCAGATGGACATTTCTCTCTCCGGACCAGCTAGAGTCCGAGGTTCTAGAGCTAGACGTCCTGCATGAACTGACTATGACGAAGGTGACGGGAGTGTGTCCCATCCGGTGCTTGACCGATCTGAGTCCTAAGGAGGTTCGTCATCCTCCCGGTTTGGAAGGCTTGCAAGTTCCTTCTCCCGCCGCTTGGGCAAGGGGAAGATTGATGATTGATTGCGGGAGGAGCCAGAGGATAGTACTCAAGGTGCCATGACTCAAGAGCATAATCGCCCGACCCTAGATCTTTGTAGGCTGAATGTGTTTGAATTGTACTAGAAGGAATTGTGTTTGAAGAATGTGTTTGCAAGATGTGTTTAGAAAATGTGTTTAGGAAGTGAAAAGGCTTTTGAACTTTTCTTCACTTGATCCCAACCTTGTGTCTGAATTAGCTTTGAAGGCCTTAGAGCCAAATAAAAATTTATTGTGTTAAATTCCGCTTGAACATGCTTTGCTTTGAATTGGCACGTTTGGAATAAAGACAACAACGATTAGACTTTGAATTTTGAGTTTGATTTGATTTTTAGGATGCCCTTAATTGAGGAAATTTTGACTTTTTTTGTCTTAAAGTGGTCGGGCCTCGGAATGAGGTTGCCTACGTGTCCCGTTAAGGAATCAAGCCGGACGTAGTTCTGACTACCTTACAGGACTTTGAATTGAATTCTTGAATTTGAACATGAAACTTAGACATAGAACTTCTTGAGTTGATCGAGGTTGGTCAGAGATCTGAATTCTGTTCCATCAACGTCTGTTAGTTCGACTGCTCCCCCGGAGAGGATCTTCTTGACAATGTATGGGCCTGCCCAGTTGGGTTTGAATTTTCCCCTTGGGTCCATGATTCTTTTGCGAAGGGCTTTTAGGACAAGCTCGTCTTCCCTGATGTTTCGGGTTCTAACCCTCTTGTTGAAATGTCTGGCCACTCGGTGCTGATAGACTTGTACATGGTGAGCCGCCTGAAGTCGACGCTCATCGAGCATGATTAGCTCGTCATATCTTGCTTTTACCCATGCAGCTTCTGGGATTTTTCTTTCGAGGACTATCCTTAGATAAGGTATCTCCAGCTCGATAGGTTGTACTGCCTCCATTCCATAGACCGATGAGAATGGGGTTGCACCAGTTGAAGTGCGTTCGATACCCCCACAATGCGAAGTGAAGCTTCTGGGGCCAGTCCTTGTAATTGTTAGTCATTTTCATGATGATGGTCTTGACATTCTTGTTGGCTGCTTTGACTGCCCCATTGGTTTGTGGGCGATAAGGCGAAGGGCGATGATGTTGAATTTCCCGGAGCTTGGGTCCGCTGGGATTGTTGTATTGAAGATTGTATTGTATCCGTTTTGAAGTTTGAAATGTTGAAGCTTGTAATTGTTTCTAGAACATGAACCTTTAGAGTTCGTAACTTGAATTTTGTACTTTGAAATTGTAGATGCCTTGCTTGGCACAACCTTGCTCGGTTAGAGATTATAGAACTTGAACTTTGAATCTTGTACTTGGTGAATAGGTTTTCACATTTGCCTTGGAAATGGGTTCCCCGATCACTGATGAACTTGTGAGGAACACAGTATCTGCATGACTGCATATGATGTTTTCTTAAATGAACTGGGACACTGTCTTGGAACCCAATTCTTTGAAAGATCTGGATACTTGGACTATTGAATAAACCCAGCCTCTAGCTTCTTAGAGACCTCTTCTTGAATTTTGAGGGAAACATCCGATTTCATGCGACGGAGTTTCTGCTTGATTGGTTTTGAACCTGGCATGAGGGGAATTGTATGCTGACCGGTGCTTGGATCAACCCCTGGAATATCATGATAGGACTATGCGAAGACGTCTATGTACTCTGAAAGTAGCTTGATAAGATCATCCTGCTCTGCTTGAGAAAGAGTTAAACCAATCTGAACTAGTTTTGAATCACTGTTGTTAGAAAGGTTGATTTTTTCTGTTTCCTGAATTATGGGCGTCCTGTTTTCATGATTTTCGATAGCTTTTAGAATTTCAAGGTCAGTTTCTTGTGAAGCAAAGTTGTTTGGATTAGGATTGTGTTTTGAATTAGAACTCGAAGAGTAAGCAGAAATTGAAGTGTTATTGAAATCAGCAATCATTACATCGACTGTTTTGACTTGAAGCTCGGCCTTTAGAGGCTCTTGATTGATGCAAGACTCTAGCCCTAGACTCTTAGACTCGTTACTAGACTCTGATCCAGACTCATCCTCGGACTCGAACTCGCTCATCATAGATCCTTCACCCACAGGTAATCTTGAACATTTTTCCATTTGGAGCAGATATCTTGAGGGACTTTCTCCAGGTTGGTATTGAGGTTGGCTACGGCGGCCATGAGCTGAGTGATTTGATCGACTGTGGCCATTTGAATTGATTCTTGAAAGGGACTTGAAGCTTGATTTGTAGGAGATGAACTGGCTGCTCGTTCGATGCCGGCTATGAGTGAGACTAGGGCTGATGGAGTTCTTTTCAACCTCTTTCCTCTTCGGCGAACCCACAGGATCTTCGGACTCCTAGTTAGGACACACCACATGATTTAGAACTTTAGAACTCGAACTTCACGACACATGATATGATATGCATGCAATGAATGAGACCTAGACTTGACTCTAAGTGCCACTCCGAAGATTCGGGATTTTGGATTTTGTACTTGTATTCGGGATTTGCAACCCGTTGGAAGTGTTTTAGAGGAGCCTTCATTCTTTTGTAGAAGTTGACTCTTTGTACTAGGACTTGGGATATCGAAAAAGAATATTTCAACCTTTTGGAAATTGAACTATTTTAGGGGAATTTCAACCCATCGAGAATTTGGAAATTGGACTTGTACTAGGAGATTGAACTTTGTATTATTTCAAGGGAATTTCAACCCGTCAATATTTTAGGGGATTTCAACCCGTTGGACTTGGAGTATTTGAAGGGAATTTCGACCCGATTGATTTTGTATTATTTCAAGGGAATTTCAACACGTCAATATTTTAGGGGATTTCAACCCGTGAAATGGAATTTTGAACTTGTATTATTTCTGGGGAGTTTCAACCCGATTGGATTTCGAAGTATTTTAGGGGGATTTCAACCCATTGGACCTTGGAATATTTTAGGGGAATTTCAACCCATTGGATTTGGACTTGTGTTATTTCAAGGGATTTTCAACCCATTGGAAGTGTTTTGAGGGATCGAATTTGTATTATTTCAGGGGAGTTTCAACCCAATGGAAAAGGAGTTTTGAACTTGTATTATTTCTGGGGAGTTTCAACCCATCGAATAGGAATTTTGAACTTGTATTATTTCTGGGGAGTTTCAACCCATGATAGAATGCGGAATTTGAATTTGTACTATTTCAGGGGATTTTCAACCCATTGGAAATATTTTTGAATTTTGAATTGAGAGCAATGGAAAGCAAGGATTTGTAGCTTGAAGATGAGTTTGAAGTTTGAATTTGATTCGAAGTTTGAATATTGAAATGGGAAAGAGGCATTTTTGTATAGAGTATGAGATGTTTGAATTTGAACATTCCGGCGTCACGCCATTGGATTCGAAATTGGGAAAGTCCGGCATCATACCGCCGTGGACTTGGAACTTTGAAGTGTTTAATCATGGAATTTTGAAATTGAAATTGAGTGAGGAAAATCCGGCATTACGCCATCATGGAATTGGAATTGGAAAGTTTCGGATATGGGACTTGAGATTCGAAAGATTGTATATAGAAAATTTGAACTTGAGGCTTGGAATATGGAATGGAAAAGTCGGCATTACGACGGCATGAATTCGAACATTTGAACTTTGAGGTTTTGAACTTGAAATTGGTAATTTGAACTCGAGGTTTTGAAGGATGGAATTGAACCCTTGAATACTTGAACTAGAATTGAATTTTTTTAACATGGAAATTGGATGCTTGAACTAGAAAATCCGGCATTCCGACGCTGTTGGATTGAATTCGAAATTGAAACTTGAAATTTGGACTAAAAAATCCGTCATTCTGACGCCGTTGGATTTGAATTTTGAATTTGGAATTTGAAATTTGGACTAGGAAATCCGGCATTATGACGCCGTTGGATTTGAATTTGAAATTTGAAACTCGAAACTTGGAATGGAAAATCCGGCATTATGACTGCTAGGGGGGGAAATACCCTCTTGGTGACATGGATAGACGTGGCAAGCAAAACCTACGTGGCTGCCAGCAAGGCGTATTGTAGCACCTTTCGGACTTGCCCTCAACGGCTGGGATCAATACAGCCGTTACAAACCGTTGATGGAGCCGACCTTCATTACGCATTTATTATTCAATTATGTGCAATTAAGCACATACGTTACATTTATCTTACGAAATCCTATAAAATGGCTTAAATATGTCTGTTTGTATATACAAATACTAAGCAATAACAATACTATTATTCCATGCTATTACAACTTGCTCTCGTTACTCTAAATTATCTAGCTCGATCGATTGTTAGCACCATCATCAAGGCAAGTTCGTGTCTAAGTAGAATTTGTCCAAAACAATTTGGCGCCCACCGTGGGGCTGACAATCAAAAGCAGCTTGATAATACCATTCCAATCACCATGGCCGGAAATGCTAGCTCATCCGATGATATCACTCGTCGCTTTGAAGCCATGGAGCAGCGCATCAGCAAAGGAAAACGAAGCGTTGCACTCCCAGGTCAGATCCACTGCCTCCATCACCACCGGATCCAAGTTCCAGTACCGGCGAGATACCTCTGGTCTAAATCGCCGTTTGGATCTTGACGTCGCGCCGGATCACTCTCCATGTACCCTTTGGCGAACCCGGAGGTCCAGTCCTCGAGAAGATTCGCGAGTTCGACCCACTACCGAATCAGCTCTGCTCTAACCCGAGTTGGCTTCCCCCACCTCCAACTCAACCATCTTCTGCAGGTACATTGGTGGCCGCCGTAGCCACCACAGCTGCCCGGGTCGCCCCATCTCAGGTCGGCATGACGACATCCACCACGATGTCGGCTCCCGCCTCCAATCCGGCATCTCGTCCGTTACCGCCCTCAATGGCAACCATGTCGATGCCCCTACCCGTCACAGTCCCGGCACAAGGACCGACACTGGCGACTCAAATGCCATGGGATCAACTCTTCTCTCAGGAAGTCGTTCAGCCTGTCGTCAACCTAGTCACTTCAGCACCAGGAGCCCCCCCAGTTGATGGCGGTCCCTTTAGCCAGTCAGGCACCACAAGCAGTGTTCCCGAACACGCTAATGCGCCCAGACTCTTCTCGAAACTATTCTCCATACACTCCTCTCAATAGGTCAGTCGTTCCAGTTAGCCACGGTTTCGTAACTCCTTTCCCTTATGTTGTAGGTGATGCCGCAGTTCACTCCCCACCAACCTCATAGCATATACCCACAAAACACTTATTACCAACACCTCCAAGCCAGCCTTCCCGAAACATTCAGTCCCCTCGTCCCAGTGCTCAACAGCATCTGTGAAAACACTAATCATCAACTCCAACAAATTATGACCATGATAAACAAAATCCCATGAGTACCAACACCGATCAAAGAAGCTAGCCTAGACAGTTATGCCGACTCACCATATGCCGACCCCATCGATGTAATCGACATCCCAAAGCGATTCAGCCCACCCAATATGCCCATGTATGACGGAACGACCGATCTAAGGGAGCATATCTTGACCTACAAGCAGCGAATGATGCCTATTCCGGTTCCCAAGCATATGAGGGAAGCTATCCTTTGCAAAGGGTTCGGTTCGACATTGGTTGGACCCGCCTTGAAGTTGTTAACCAGCCTGCCAAACGGATGCATCACGTCTTTCGCTCATCTCGACAACATGTTTAATCAGCAGTTCGCTAGCAGCAGGTGTTTGGACAAAAAGACAAGCGACCTGTATCGTGTGGTTCAACGACCAGACGAACCTCTAAAGGACTACATAGCTCGGTTCATCAGGGAGAAGGTAACCGTACCTGAATGTGACGTCCCAACAGCAATCGAAGCGTTCAGACAAGGATTGTACGGCGAAACCGATCTTTGGAGGGATCTGATCAAATACCCCTGCAAGACATTTGAGGACGCTCATGCCAAAGCAATGGCCCGAGTCAGATTGCAAGAAACTCTCTATTCCCGGAAAGGAGCTAATGACTACACCAAGACGGAAAGGCGGTTGCCCTACCCCAAGAGAAACAGTGATCGTCCTGCCCCTTATTCCCGACCTCAACATGTAGCAGTGGTGGAAGATGACGACGACTTCGACTGGAAGAACAGCCCGGACCTTCCTCCAAGGATTAACGAATATTCTTTTTGTGTTGTCACTGTAGGTCTGATGAACCACCTCTCGAAGATGGGGAAAGCAGTGCAATGGCCACCGAAGTCCAGCAATCAAAGAAGGATCCCTCAAAATGGTGTGATTTCCATTCCGACATCGATCACACCACCAACGACTGCGTTGCATTAAGGAGAGAAGTAGCCTACCTGTTGAAGAACGGGTACCTCAAAGATGTCATGTCAGACAAAGCCCGTGGCGTCGTCAACAAAGACAACTCTAATTCTCCATCTCGACCTCCTCCACCTCCTCCTCATACTAAAACTGTAAATTTTATTGCTGGAGGTTCTAACATTTGTGGTTTGACTTATTCTGCAGCGAAGAGGCATGCTCGAGAGAATGAGATAGACAGACCGGCCCGAGCCGTAGCCGCGAAGTATCTAACCCCTATATCTTTTGATGAATCTGATGCAGGGGAAATCTCGGACAAACATCACGATGGCTTGGTAATATCCATTCCTGTCGGAAACTGCATGATCAAGCGAGTCCTAGTCGACAACGGCAGCTCAACTAATGTAATGATGCTCGACGCCCTCAAGGAGATGGGGCTCAACCCAGATACAGATGTCGTCAAAAAATCCACCGTGCTGATAGGATTTAGCGGCGAGGCAAAGACCATCTTCGGAGAAGTCACCTTACCTGTTTACGCTCAAGGAATCAACCAACATGTAAAATTTTGTGTTATTGATTTCCCTTCATCTTACAACATTATCTTGGGCAGGGCCTGGATCCACGACATGAAAGCCATCTCCTCGACATACCATCAAACCATCAAATTCCCAACTCAATGGGTGGTTCAAGAAATCAAAGCAGATCAGCAAGAATCCAAGGAATGTTACAAGGCAGCTCTAAAGCCTTCAGCCACCAATAAATACTCATTATAGCAACTACAGTCCATTTCCGACCCAACAGGCTACAAAGAGCCCAAGTCCGAGCAGCTTGACGAAGTCATCTTAGATCCTGCGAAACCAGAACAAGTCGTTTTTATTGGATGTGACGTGCCCAACCACATCAGGTCGGAACTCATCACATTTCTCAAAGCCAACGCAGATTGCTTCGCATGGTCCCATGAAGATATGCCAGGTATTAGCCCAGACATCATCACTCACAAGCTAAGTGTTGATCCGCATCACAAACCGTTAAGCAGAAACGACGGAAGTTCGCTCCAGAATGCAACCAAATTATCAACGACGAGGTTCAGCAACTATTAGATACGGGAAAGATCAGAGAACTCAAATACCTAGATTGGTTGGCCAATGTCGTCGTAGTTAGAAAGAAGAACGGGAAATGGCGTGTTTGCATAGACTTCACCGACATCAACAAGATGCCCCAAGGATTCCTTTCCCTTACCCCACATCGACGCCATGGTTGATGCTACTGCAGGGCATGAAATGCTCACATTTATGGATGCGTTCAGTGGGTACAACCAGATTTTAATGCACCCGGAAGATCAGGAAAAAATCGCCTTCATCACGGAGCGGGGAACTTATTGTTACAAAGTCATGCCATTCAGTTTAAGAAATGCAGGTGCCACCTACCAACGCCTAGTCAACAAAATGTTCAGAAAACAGCTAGGAGACACAATGGAAGTCTACATCGACGACATGTTGATAAAGTTAAAGAAAGCCTCAGATCACATCTCGCATCTCCAACAAGCCTTCGACGTACTACGAGAATACAGCATGAAGCTCAACCCTACCAAGTGTTCATTCGGAGTCTCCTCCGGGAAGTTCTTAGGTTACATGGCTACTCAAAGAGGCATCGAAGCTAGTCCTGACCAGATCCGTGCAATCATCAATCTACAATCACCTCGAAATCAAAAGGACGTACAAAAGTTAGCAGGTAGAGTGGCTGCTCTCAACCGCTTCATCTCCAGGTCGTCCGACAAGTGCAAATTATTCTAAGACATCCTCAGGAAAAACGAGAAGTTCAGTTGGACCGATCAACATGAAGCTGCATTACAACAACTCAAGCAGTACCTGTCGAACCCCCCGCTACTGTCCAAACCAAAACATAACGAGGAGTTACAGATATACCTTGCAGTCACGGAGTCGACCATCAGTGCAGTACTAGTACGAGAAGAAGACGGCAGATAGTTACCTGTTTACTACATCAGTAAGTCTCTCCTTAGCGCCGAAACGAGGTACTCCCATCTTGAAAAACTTGTCCTTGCATTAGTTGTTGCTTCCATTAAATTGGCCCTTACTTCGAATGTCACCCTATAACTGTTAGAACTAACTATCCCATTAAGTTAATCGTGAGGAAACCCGAGTTATCTGGCAGGATGTCCAAATGGGCAATACAATTAGGTTGTCACGATATCAGGTACGAACCTCGCACAGCCATCAAGTCGCAAGCTCTAGAAGATTTTGTGGCTGACTTCAGCCCAAGCCTCCAACATGAAGTCGACCAAGAAATCAACATACTAACCGATGGTGGACTCTCATCGACATGGACTCTGCATGTTGACGGATCCTCCAACATACACGGGACAGGTCTAGGCATTGTGATAAAGTCGCCACAAGGGGACACCATAGTACAGTGTGTCTGTTGCGAGTTCAAAGCTACCAACAACGAGGCGGAATACGAAGCCTTGATCCTGGGATTATCACTAGCACTCGACATGAGTATCCGCCGACTCGAGGTACGTTGTGATTCATTATTGATTATCAGTCAGATTAATGGTTCATATGCAGCAAAGGACTCGAAGATGCAGGCTTACTTGGAAATAGGGAAAAGGCTCATCAACAAGTTCGACTCATGCACCCTACAACAAATACCAAGAGATCAGAACACCCAGGCTGACGCCTTAGCCAACCTCGGCTCAAATATGAAATCCAAGCTCACCTCCATCCCCGTAGTCCACTTAATGTACCCAGCCATCACCAAAGATAACCTACCCATCACCGAACAAGCTCCACCTACTCAAGTGCCTTCATGGCGCGACCCCTACATACACTGGCTCAAACACCATACCATCCCACCTGTAGTCAGCCACGAAAAATCCTTCCGCATGAAAGCTTCCAGATTCATCTTGATCCATGGGATACTGTTCAGAAAATCAGTTGCATGACCGTACCTAAGATGCTTAGATCACGACGAGATCGAGTCGACACTGTGCAACATACATGATGGCGAATGTGGAAACCACGCCGGAGGAAGAAGCTTAGCCCAAAAAAGACTCTCACCATGGGATATTATTGGCCCGCCATGAAGAAAGACGTAATTGCCTTCGCCAGGAAATGCGAATCTTGCCAGCGGTTCGCATCCATCTCTCACCAACCTTGTGAAGTGCTCAAGCCCATCTTGTCCCCTTGGCCCTTCATGAAATGGGGGATGGACATAGTGGGACCTTACCCCAAGCATCAGGGCAGCGCGTCTTCATGTTGGCAATGACCGATTACTTCTCCAAGTGGATCGAAGCGGAAGCATTCAAACGAGTTCGAGAAACTGAGGTCATCTCATTCATAAAGCGAAATTTCCTTAGTCAGTTCGGTATCCCCTCCGAGATCGTCTGCGACAACGGTTCTCAGTTCATCAGCAACAAAACCAAAGAATTCTGCAGCAGGTACAACATCACCTTGCACACCTCAACACCGAGATACCCTCAAGCGAATGGCCAAGCCGAATCAAGCAACAAAATCATCATCAACAACCTCAAGAAGCGCCTCGACGACGCCAAAGGAAGATGGGAATATGAATTACATATGATCCATTGGGCTGACAGGACAACACCCAAGACGGCGACTAATCATACTCCTTTCTCCCTAGTCTTTGGTTGTGAGGCAGTCATTCCTCCCGAAGTCGAGCTCCCTACAGCACGAAGCAGTTTCATGGCACCAGGAATGAACGACTCAGTCCTGGCCTACGACATTGATACCGTCGACGAACTCAGGGAAGCGGCATTGGTCAGAATGGCGTCCTACCAACAAGCAGTCGCGAATAGTTACAACAAGAATGTGAGAGTTCGAGTATTTCAACAAGGGGATTAGGTTCTGCGCAAAGTCTTTCCAAATAAGAATGATCCTCGACACGGCAAGTTGGCTCTGACATGGGAAGGTCCTTACCAGATTATAAGACGAACAGGTCATGGCGCATACGAGTTGGTTGACAAAGACGGTGCATCTATCCCAAGAAGTTGGAACGCAACACACCTGAAACTGTACCATTTCTGAACACTTGAATCTTTTCTCTTTCTAGTTTTTTCTAACACACAGAAACTTTGGCGTTCACCGCCATCATGTCGACATCCCTAAAAACAATGTAGGCATAACGAATTACGAACCCGAGAACATCTCGGACGCCACTATGGTAAAACACAATTACGAAAACAAAAGAAGTTAAGTCCCTCATCTATGTCTTTCTTTCTTCCTTTTTTACGAACCGTATTATTATCATTACTAACTTAGGCATCGGAGGGCCGTTGGCTCCACCAACGGCAACCTTCACGCCATCATCTTGTTTTGCAGGTAACGACACTATGTCAGCATGAACGCACATCTAGAAGGAATGGCAAACACATGTATACGTCTCAACATCGTCTAGTACTCCTTCTGAACCTTTTTTCTTTTCTCCTCCCTGTCACAATTTCGTTTCATTCATGTTACTCTATACTGACTTAAGCATCGGAGGGCCGTTGGCTTCACCAACGGCCAACCCTCACGCTCTGCTATGTTAACAGTATGATGTTCGCATGATGACGAATCCGACAAGGAGAGGATGGATGAATTGAAATATACAACACAGAATACAGGAAAGCAAAAACTCGAAATTGTACAAACATGTTCAGGGAAACAAAGCGCAAGAAAACATTGTCAATTTTATTTCATTCAAACGTACTTGTATACATTACATATTACAATTTTACAACTACAAAACCACAATTTAGGCCATTACAAAAACGCCTGGTACACTACAATGTACATTACATACATAAATATAGATCTACACTTTTGTCTACAGTATACATGTTCGCAGCATCTTGCCGACAGGCTGGAGGCGTCGCCAAAGTCAACTTGAGGTATGTGCCCAACTTGCAAAACAAAACACAAAACCAAACACATTTTTTCCAAACACAAGCAATTCACACAAACCAAACTTAGAAATTAAAGTCCACAGATATTTACATAACTTGTCCCCTTGGACAAGTCCAAAAACACACAAAAGACTGCCGCCCTTAAGGCGAAACACAGCCACAATATCTTTTCTGACCTCCTCAAAGGACAAACACAAAAACATTGTTTAAAACAAACCATTGTTTAAAGAAAACACCATTGAAATTTTTTAAGGAGGGGGGACAGAGCTACTCCTCAGGGTCTGCTGGACCTGCATTCTCCCCTTGTTCGCCATCGTCTGGTGCCGCCACCGTCTCGGCATTGGGGCTAGTTGTTGTTGCACCCTCCTCAACGTCTTCCTCATCGCTCACGGTACCAGGGGGATATAGTCCTCGGGGAATGCAGCGTTGAACTGAGCAATATCTTCATCAGGAGTCCAGCTCACATGTTTTCCCGCCTTGAATTCCTCCATCATCTCGGCCTTCATCTTCCAAGTGTAGTAACCAGCACACTCGAAAATCCTCGCCTTGAGTTTGGAGAGAGACGTCTGCAGCTCGTTGACCTCAGCAGCCAACGTCTCCTTCTCGGCATTCAACGTTGCAATCTCAGCTGCCCCCTTTTCCTGCGCCACCTGAAGCGCCTCAGCTCTAGTCGTCGCCTCCCTTGGCCTCACCGCCAAGACGACCAACCTCCTGCTTTGCTTTCTTCATGTCGTTTTTTATTTTTACTATTTGAATCCTCTAACGTTATGACATGATGGCGTGTAGCCAAAGCAGACTGCAGGGCCTATTTAAACAGGAAAAGAAAAATTCTAAGTCACTGGATGACGAGACGATGATGGCATACAACAAAATAAAGAAACAAAGAGTAAGTAAAGCAGGTCATACCTTCATGCATCCGAGACGCTCTCAACAGTTGCAACAACTGGGGACAGGGACTCTTGACGCTCTCGGCTGGCCGACATCCACAGGCGGTCGACGTCAGGCCAAAGCTGGACTCGTGGCGCATCTGCCGGACCCGTAGTCGTCAGGAAACTCCACTGTGAGCTTCCTCTGCCGAGAAGGAGGCGGCAGCTTTTTCTCAACAGGCATAGACGACCGGTCTCCCCAGTCACCGTTGCATCGATAGAAGCCTTTGGCGGCCTCGGAGGTGATAGCATAGTGATGGGCTTTAGGTCGAGAAACACTCCCCCAGTGTCTCCAACCTCTTTCTCAGCAGCGCGTCCGCAGAGGGAGCCTTACCAGAGCGTGTCACGGGCCAGTTCCTGTGCAAAGCATTTCGGCGACACAATCTCGACACAACAGTTGTAATTTATATATTTGTTTTGAAAAGGGCAACGAACCCGAAGTTGTAAACTAACCCTAACACATGTTACCTGTTGATGTCGACAATGTTTGCAGGCTCAGAGATCGATCTCTTATTCTTAAGAGAGTTCTTCACGTTCGAACTTGATGCCAATGAAAGCTCTGTCCTTTAGAGGGACTCCAATCAGCACGGCAGTTTTTTCTACAGCCTCGGCGCCGACTCCAACTGTGTCGAATGATGCACTTACAAAAACAAGTGAGACAAAGTCAAATCAACCAGCCCAAAAACACAAAAGCAAACACAAATACCTCTAGCCATCAATTCTCCTGTCAGAAGTCGGAGTCGGGCCCTAAACTAGCCAACTCCACAAAAAAGAACCGACCCATCCACCCGCGGTCGTTCGACTTGTCTTCACCAAGAAGAGCCTTCCTGTCATCTTTGACATGCAGCAAGTACCTTCCGGCACCGTAGTTCTGGACTTTGTAGGTGTAACCAGGTCTTCAAACCGGAACTCCATGTCCAGTTGGCCAGCCAATGGTCGACCAGATGCATCACTCTCCAGACTTGCGGCATTAATTGCGGCGGCGGCACCGCCAAGGCCCTCAAAACTTCCCGCACCAGTGGCGAGAAGGGGAAGTGTACCCATTCTAAAGGGGTACTCATAAACACACCCACCGTCCGATGTCCAATCGCCCGTTCATCGGGCTGCGGCAACTGAATTACCGCCGATGGAGGGAAGCCACACTCTTCCCTGAGCGCCTCCACATATTGTTTCCCCCCAAGTGGCCGGTCGAGCATTCTTCCTGTCCAGTATGTGAGTAGGGCTGAAAATTGGCCCCTCGTCCAGATCGCACTCCACAACTACCTTCTTGTTCTTCACGCGGTTGGATTTCGTCCCCATTCGTTGCGACATAGAAGGAATTAAGGAAAGAAGATGGGAGCGAAGCGGTTACCTGAGGAAAGGAGAGGGAAAGACGCCGATTGTTTTTCTGGGAAAGAGAAGAGAGAGAATGCAAAAGTGTGTGGGAGTGGTTGAACGGACAGGCCTATGTATTGGCGGAGTTGAGCGGTGATCTCTCTAAGGCAAGTCATCATTACACTAACGCCGCGGGAGTGTTGGGAGGATCAAGGGCAGTTTGCACCCTTTTTTTCCGTAAAAACCCATTTCTCCTTTTGAACTTCCCGGAATAAATTCAAAATGGGTTTGGGGACAATTGTTAGGGGGGAAAATACCCTCTTTGTGACATGGATAGACGTGGCAAGAAAAACCTACGTGGCTGCCGGCAAGGCGTATGGTAGCACCTTTCTTACTCGCCCTCAACGGCTGGGATCAATACAGCCGTGACAAAACGTTGATGGAGCCGACCTTCATTACGCATTTATTATTCAATTATGTGCAATTAAGCACATACTTACATTTATCTTACGAAAGCCTATAAAATGGCTTAATATGTCTGTTTGTATATACAAATACTAAGCAATAAAAATACTATTATTCCATGCTATTACAACTTGCTCTCATTACTCTAAATTATCTAGCTCGATCGATAGTTAGCACCATCATCAAGGCAAGTTCGTCTCTAAGTAGAATTTTCCCAAAACAATGACGCCGTTGGATTTGAATTTGAAATTTGAAACTCGAAACTTGGAATGGAAAATACGGCATTATGACGCCGTGGATTTGAATTTGAAATTTGAAACTCGAAATTTGAATGGAAAATCCGTTATGACGCCGTTGGATTTGAATTTGAAATTTGAAACTCGAATTTGGAATGGAAAATCCGGCATTATAACGCCGTTGGATTGAATTTGAATTTGGAATTTGAAATTTGGACTAGAAAATCCGGCATTATGACGCCGTTGGATTTGAATTAAAATTTGGCATTTGTGCGTGAGGCGTGTTTGAGGGTTTTTGAATCAAATGGAGTGGCACTCCTAAAAGACCTTAAATCGGCGATTTAGTTGCATGAGGTTTGAATGATGCTCTAGGGGTTTGGTCTCCTAGGGGTTTGGTTTCCTAGTTGGAGGCTAATTGGTTTTGGCAAGCTAGAACTCGAGGTTAGCCATTCACGCGTGCAAGACGCCTGCACAATGCACAAATAGCACGTTGACACACACTAGCCATGAAATAGAATGCGACATGCAAAGTTCTCAACCTAAGGTCGGTCTAAGTTTTGTATGATGCAAGTGGTCGGCTTTAGGTGTCCAAAGGTACTGGCTAAGAGACGGACCGGCGACAACTTGCACATCCGCCTAAGGACGTGTGTGTCGGCAGACGGCTTCCATACTTGACATCGGGAATGTCAAGAAATGCCAAGTTCGGTAGGCGCGAAAATAGTCACACACTTTGGTCGGGAACCTTATGGAGAGTCACCATTTCGTTGCCCCCGGGGCTAGCCCGAATGTAGAACACATCCTTTGGGAAAAGGTAGAAATTCATTTTGCACAATATGGTTTTCAAAAAATGCATGAAATTCTTAGAAATTGAAACTTGAAATCGCACTTGAATATTGTATTTGAAAAGCTCGTTTTTCGACATTCGTTCTCAGGTTTGGGAGCGTCCTTCAAAGTATAGAAATAGACTGACTGCCACTTGAAAACTCGAGCAAATATGGGCAGCAAGCCACTGTGCCACTGTGCTGGATGCAAACAGCGGCGTTGGGCGTAGGTGGCTGCGCCTGGCGCCAGTGTTGGCATCCAAAACTTAAGAAGATCAGTGGCTTGATGCTCAAAGTCTGCTTGTATTTTCGAAGATGAAATAAAAATTCCCAGCAGAGTCGCCAGAATTGTAGGGGGTGTTTTTGAGCTTTCCCCTACGGGGCGGTTGTTTAGAAACCTTCATATTTTGTACTTTGTAGGAGTCGCCACCAAACATTGTTTAGGTTCTTGTTTGGAAAGACCGTAAATGACTCTATTAGGATAAGACTTGAATCTTCGAAACGGATGGGTGAGATCCAGGCAAGGGAACGAGATGCTTATTCCGCGAGCTTTAGAATATTCGAGTGCGTGACACAACATTTTCGAAAATACCCTAGTTTAGACTATGTGGGTTTGAATTTAGGACAAATTCAATTCTACTTTGTATGGCGGTCACTTTACTTTAAAGTTAATTTCAGGGAACCTAAGATCGGTTTGTCCAAAAAATTGTCTTTGTTAAGCGTGATGTAACCTTGCATTTTGTTGTATTTAGCATGTGCGGTGATGAAAGCAATAAAGAAAATAAAGCAACATCACAATAGTAAATAAGTGTGGAATTAGTAAATACAGGCCCCCTAGAGATGGAATAGGGAGTAGGTCCCCATTGCCTAGAAGGACTAGGCAAGTAAATTTGCGGAATTGAAATGCGTTATTGAAATGCGTTATTGAAAGTGCGGAATTGAGAGTGCGGATTGAAAGGTGCGGAATTGAAATTGCGGAATTGAAATTGCGGAATTGAAAGGTGCATAATTGAAATTGCAATATTGAAATTTGTACTTGGGCACATGAGATCCGAACGCCAAACGGCTACTTAAAATAAGTGCGCTCGACACGAATTCAAAGCCAAAAACCTCAATTTGGGAGAAGTTGCTCATCCCAAAGTATCCTAGATTTTGCATATAGAACTTGAACTTGGAAGCTTGAAACTTGAAATATTGAACTTGAAATACTTGAACTTGAACTGAAATATTGAACTTGTACTTGAAATATGAAATTAAGAGACTTGAATCTCAAAGATCGGGCCTTTTAATGTTGAAAAGGTTAGATCTTTGATGTGCTCTTACTTTGAAAGAATCCTAGTTTAGGGAAGTAGTCATGAGCACCCTAAACATTGTTGGATCTTGAAATTTGAAAACTTGAACTTGTATATTGAAAAATGGAGTCTTGATCTCAAAGAATAACCTTTAAAAGTTAGAAGGCATCATCTTTGATTACTCCATACTTGAAAATGATTCTAGTTCAAAAAAGTGATTACAAACAACTTTGAACATCCTTGAATCTTGAAAGTTTGCATTTTGTATTTGAAAAGTTTGGATTTTGAAAAGATGTATGATGTGTTGCAAATGACATTTTAAGAGTAAAAATGCCACTTACTAATCATTTTGAAAATAGAAAATCAACACATTGAATAGATTAAGGTTGGGATTCGGAATTACCTAGTTATATTTAGGCAAGCTTTCCGATTAGAACTCCCAATTGCTTAAAGCTTGAAGATTGTATAGTATTTTTGAAGGATTTTGTATGATTTTTGTATTGAATATTGATGTGCGATTTTTGTATTACGATGTTATGTCTTGAATTTTGCCTCCCTTAATGCTTGGGATTAGGGGTATTTATAGGGGGAATGGCTGCTAAACGCCAGCCATTTCCAGCGCAGCACACCGAAGCAGCGCCGCGCTGGTGACGTGGCATGAGTGCGCCAAAACGGACGCGGGCTCCGTCCTTGATTTGTCTTGTATTGATGTAACTTCGTACGAATAGTACGATGCTTGGCACGTAGTGTTTGCTTGGGGGTTAAGACTTGATTTTGCGTCTAAAAACAAGTTGTTTCGGGTTTTGAATTTCGGTTTTACGGGACGAGGCCCGGCTTGCTCGGTTGTGTCGGCGCCCGAATTTGACTTGCCTTATATGATTTTGAGTGGAAAGGCTTAGTAAACCAATGGAATGGTCTACTAGATGAGATTGTACTTGAATTTTGAAATTGGTTTTTGAAAATTTATTTTGTACCGAGTTCCGGAAAGGGAACGGCCTCGGGGGTTGTATTGTGGGTTTTGGATTTGGGACATGCTTTTAGCAATTGGAATTTCCGCACGGAGTTTCTCCATTACCTAACAAGGATAATGGTATCGT